>NW_005054315.1:5771522-5784752 GCF_000277835.1 Geospiza fortis
CTGCTGAACTATTCCTCCTCTTCCTCCCCCTTCTCCTGCAGGATTCACAGTAAGTGCCTCTACTGTATGACTGCTTTCACATCCCCAGGTCCTTCTCATATCTCTAGGTCCCCATTGCCATCTCCAAAATGCCCTCGAAGCATACTCCATCTCCCCTGGAGCTGCCCTCCTCCCTACCTTTGTTGGGCTGGCCAGCCAAGCACAGCGCCTGGTGCCCCCCTGCCTCTCCTCCAGTGTGGGACATCAGCCATGACTCTCCCAGGCACAGACTGGGAGAAAACTAGTTAGTTTATCTCTGCCAGTCTGTCAAGTTTGCCTAAAATTGGCTGAGTTATCAAGGATGGACAGATGGACGGACTATGACAGCTGTGACAGCATGACTAGCGTAAGCTTCATTTCCTTAGAAAAGTCTAAAAATACAGTTTAGTGGGATGGCTCGTTACAGCTAAGCAAGAATGAAGTCAGGTCAATTATAAACTTTGTATATGTATCAAAAACCACAACTCCATTAAAAAAAGAAAAGTACAATCTACATAAGTCATCTATAGAAGAGTAAACACTACCATTCTACTAACAGAAATGCTTACTTACTACTATTTGTAAGGGGGTCTCTATTCTTATGTCTGAATGGAATGAAACACATTGAAAGGATTTCATGGAAAGAAAAACATTGAAGCACTTTGGGAGTCTCATGTAGAAAAGTTGAATATACTTGCAATTGCAGTCATAGTTTTGGTGTGTTTTATTGTCTTTGTTCTAATGAAAACCTATCTACTGATCTATCTACCTATCTACTAAAACTGTGCTTTTCCTATTCTGACTCACTGGGTACAGTTCATCTGTAACCTGTGGAACCCACAATCCTTTGTAACACAAATAGTTGTCCTAAGGAGTAATCTAAAGCAAGAGGTCAGCTTTCAAGTGAAAGGAAAAGTGAGGAAGGAAAAGAAGCATTGCAAAGCAGCAGAAAGCCTGTTTTGCTACTGCAATTTGTAGGAAGCAATACTATTCACAATCTACAATAATCCACAGTGAATTACTTCATTTTCACTCTTATAAATACACTCCCAAGTGATGTGAGCTGGTATAATTCTTAGGATATACTACTGAGACAAAAAAAGAGAATCAACTTGTTAGCAATATTTCTGGAGAAGGGACCCACTGCAAATCCTCCTTCTCTCTGCAGTGAAAGAAATCCTCTGGCCCCACAGTTAGTCCTTGGGAAACTCAGAAACATGCCTGTCGCATCACTACGTGCTGTCTTCCTTTCCTAGCCCAGCTGTGGCTCTAAAGAATAGCTTGTTTTTTGAGCAGCAGGCTGAAGACCAGTTTCCTATGAATTTGCTTCCTGTCACTTAAGTTTCCATTGTGCAAGCACCCTTTCATTACCAGCTTGTCCCTGAGTCTTTCCATTGTACCTATAAGGTCCTCAAGCTTGCACCTCCAATTCCCTCTCCCCACAGCATTCCCAGCCCTCCCAGCTCACCCTCCTTCGATTTCCTAGGAAATGTCTTGAGCTCCCCCCAGCCCCAAAGCTCCAAGTGGTGGAATTTCCCTGTGGCCCGATGCATCTCCTCTGGCCCGATGCTGGGCAGTGCCAGCTCCCCTGCCCCTACGTGCATCTCCTGCCAAGCTGGCCACACTCCTGGCCCAAAGACTGGCTGCCTGTCAGCACAGATGCCCCAACTGCCCAGGTGCTCCTGCTAAAAACAAAAGGGTTTCTTCTCTCTCTTCTGCCTTCAGTGATGGCACTGAAACAAGGCTGCAGAGCTACAACCTCTCTGAAAATTGGTTCGTAGGATAAACAAGTTTAACTATATTTAAAACATGATCTTAAATCATACCTTATCAAACACATACATAACACTTTTAATAGAAAGGGATTCTTGCCACTAGTATAGGTATGTATTCCATTTGCTAATCATGGTTTAATATTCCACACTACCTTTACTAGGAAAAGCCTATTTACAAAATAGACAACTTCCTAATTTTACTAAGATTTATTTGACAAGTCTTTCCACGTTCCTGCAAGCTGGTATTCTTCTCTGAGACTAATGAACAACCACATTTTGTATTTTAACTGCATTTGATCATCCCCAGAGATGAAAGAACATCTCCACAGGCTTATCCATACTCACGGTTATTAACTTCTGCTTAAGAATAACATGAACCAAATATCAAAGGTATTTGCAGTCAAATTCTCTACGATCCCCTTCCCAAGACTGCCCATTAAATTTGTAAAATCTTGTATGTAGCTTAACTTTAGACTAAATACAGTTGCATTTCTTTTTTGAAGGAATTTTAAGTTGATTTGACACCTGACTTTTTCTAAAGTTGATTTGCTATTACTGCCTTTTGATTTGATATTACTGCCTTTTCTATTTTTCCCTCTTCTGTATACAAAAAACATTATTCAGTACCAAATGAAAATTTCTGAGAAACTGAACTGAGAAATTGTCTCTGATCTTAATATATAATTTTAATATACAAATGATGAGAAAAGATTTTTTTGCAGCTCACCTGCATATCAAATCAAAATCAAAGGACAAAAAAAACCCAAAAAACCCTTTCAGAAAAACATTGCAATACGACAAAAATATTGCTTTGAGAAATTGTGAGATACCAAATTTCCAAAGCAGAATTCCTCAATTCAGAACTCGGTGAAAAAGACCAAATACAATAGGTACAACTAATACGAAATACAATAGATACAATTCCTTAAAAATCCTCCAAAAGTCACCTTTAAACTATAGAATACCCTGCAAAACTAACAAACCTGTCTCATTACAACTGAGTTTTGAAAACTACTTTCTCTTTAAGGGACTAGAGTTCTATTAAATGGTGTTCTTCAAATATCTTCTATCAATGTTAGAGAAGCCAGTTTTAAGTCTAAATATGCAGCTGGAAATATAAAAATGGAGGCTGCTCAGTAAAGCTGTTAGTTCTCCCCATGGCAATTAGAAAGACAACTATTTGTGCATTTTCATATTTTGCTATATTCACATATCTTAATCGATTTTTTTCATAACAAGTTGGAACTAATTTTTCTATAATGTATTCTACCTTTAATGTTTGAAATTAGTTTTTGATCGGTTATTATATACTACTACAAAGCTGTAAGTTGACAAAACGTAACTTGAGCAAGAAAAGAGTCAAAGAGATAGCTTGAATTAATAGTGCATCAAATGGTGCATCAAACAGGTACTCTCACAGTCTATTTACAAACACAACAAGCATTTCTCTCAAAAAATTAAAATATGCTGTATCATCTAACAAAACCACAGAAACTGATACTAGAGCTGAAAAGGACACATGTACATGCACAACTCTCACATAGGCTGTCAAAGCACGGGCTTTAAACCTCACAAGAATATTTGAAAATTCATTTATGGGAAAAAATAATTTAAAAAAAAGATCTTTCATGGGAAATACGAATTAACCAGTAACTCAATTTTTCAAAATATTACTGACCATTACTATCTGAATTTTAAAAAAACCCAAAAAACAAAACAAAACCAACAACAACAAAAAAGCAAATGCAACAAAACCCCCCAAAACAACAAAGCAATTACTTGTAAAATTCTTCATATTAATTTTAATGCATTTTAACTTAGCCATCCTCACTCTAGAGTAAAATGCTTTTAACAGTACCACTTGCTTTATAGCTATAAAACACCCCCAAAGAATCCCATAAAATTATAGAGGCCGGACAAAGAACACAAGCAGAGTACAATTTTAATGGAAATATTTTCATTTTAACCATTTTTTTAATAGCAATGGGTTTTGTTATTTACAATTCAAACTGAAACAAAGCATTCCAGAGTGCTGAAAAATTTAACCTTATAATAATATCTGAAAACAACGACTTCCATTAAAGAGCGGAAAGATTCAAGATAAACAAATTTGAGGCTGATAAATTTGCAGAAGTCAAATCAACTAGGAGAACTCCCAGTATAAATACCCAGAGAAAAAAAATTAACATAATCGCTGCTAATTTCAGAGTTCTATAAAAAGTTAAGAAATAAATTTCACCTGAAATCGATATATGTTTTAGTACCCCTAAACATTAAATCACATTTTACAGAACAGCTCTCCTTATTTTAAAAATCTTCAAAGTCAAGGCAACCAGAAATTTTCATTCAATTTCCTAATCTAATGTTTTCTGTTAGATGTAACAAACAACCAATTTTTTCAAAAGTAATTTTTAACTTAGAAGTAATATTTCTCCAACATTTTAGGCATTTTTAAGATAACTAAAACTATTTTTCTTGTGTATTCTAAGAAAATTGAAATTCCATCTGACTTCACAGAGATGCAGTTAAAAACAATGATCCTTGCTTGTTTAACAAATAAGTTATTCATCTCTGAATATTACAGCAATGAATTATATTGCATATTAATGCATACATTTAATAAGAGTGCAAAGTGTAGAGTGTCTGTTTTGAAATAAACTAAAAATTGCATTAAGAAAGAGGCAATTAACTTTTCAGGAAATTCTTCAGGAAAAAACCCACCACAATGCAATGTAAATTAAGTAATTCATCCACGCAATACAGAGCTAAACACAACTTCTTGTCAACTGGAATATTCAAATCAGACATTCATGTAGTTTTGTTATTTATTATTACTTTTATAATTTCAAATTAACTAGTCTTTGCTTCTTTATTGCTAAGGAATTCAGAAGACCAAAGTTTCTTCTGTTACACAGAAAGAAAAATCAAACATTTCTGCACATTTTCAGACTGCAACCTCCCAGTTCTTCTTCTCCCCCTCCACCTACATGTCCAGTTTCCAAGAAAATGTTCAAAGGCTAAGATCCATATGGGATAGTCAGTGTTTTAGAAGCAACATATCCATCAACAGCACTCTTTAAAGGACACTGCTATAAATTCCAGAAACCTTCAACTGCATTTGTAATACAGAAAGAAAGCTTTGCAGCTCAATTAATGACTTTTTGTATCTTCTCTAAGAAGCTCAATTGAAAAAAAGGCACACTAGAACAAATCAGAAAATGGAAACTCTTCTCTAAATGTCAAAGTGAAACTCTGACATTTCAACAACCAGGCTGCTTTATCACTGCTTTTCAAATACACAAAAAGTTTTCCATGCATCAAACACTATTCAGTCAGGAGGCTTCTGCAAAGAAATCAACTCAACAACTATTTTGAGAACAACTACTGCATTAATTCCTGTAATTTACACTGTGCTACACATGCCTATTTGTGATTAGGAAAGGTACACTCAAATTCCAATATCAGGTACTGAGTTTTCTGTACCCAAAGCTTCTTAGAACAAAAGCTTAAAATGATAGAGATGTAATATAGGGACATATGTGAACACAGACAAATGCACAATCTGCAGGCTTACATAAACTGACTCAGTGGCATGGTGAAGTGGAAAATTCATTAGGCAAATTTAAATGGTCTTAGGATTTAAAATCCTCTATATAACAGGAAAACAGCAGGCTTGGTCTCAAATGGAAGGCATATAAAATGAATGGGATTTCTCAAGATCTACCAATTTCCCTCTACATATTTAAATCGAAGCTCGCTTGCTTTAAATAGGCAGTCCCCGCTTTCAAATGCAAATAAAAACATTTCCACCTAATTTTGAATTTTATAAATGATGCTATCTTGACTTTGAAAGATGTCCTGATACGAGAATATAAGCAGAAACACCTTAAATCTAAGGCAGCCCAATAATTCTAAGAACGTATCTATAAAGTGTTTGGAGAAGGCACAGTAGCCATGTAGGATTTCCCATTGCTTTCTGTTCCCTTGATGTAGAGGAGAAAAGCTACACTATTTTGCCTCTCCTTCACAAACGCCAACAGAGAATATTGACAAAAGAAATCACTAACATGCATGAGATGCTCCAAACTGTCTACCTCAATGCATACTCCTTTCCCTCAGGAAGTATATCACAGCTTCTGCTCCCTAACCCCTTCCTGCACTTGGTGGAAAGATGATTTCTATTTAGCTATCTCACATTTATATGAAGTGAAAGAGGTGCACATGACAGCTCAGGATACAAATTTGACTTCCTAACACTAACCCACCTAATTAAAAAGAAATTGGGCGAAAAAAATACAGCAAGGTACAAAGTAGACTATCCTGAATGCAAGATGACAACTCTCCAATTTAAAGACCCTTCCAAATAACCAAGATGGAATTATTCTATTTTAGATACACGTAACTATAGTTCTAACAGTCATTTCACTTCTTGTATGCTCAAATTTACTCTCAATTCTGTATCTGAAAAGCAAAGATGTAACAGGTGTTACAGATAGAGGCTGAAGTTTGGATCACCAAGCCTAAACCCGAACAGAGAAACTACAAAGCAGCAATTATACAGCCCCTCAGCTCAAAGAAATGCTTTAGAAGACAATGATCCAAATACTGACTAAAGGGCAGTATCTCAGCATCAAAAAGCCCAAGACAGTCCCTCCTGAAAGTACAACAGTCATTTACCCTTTGAGTTTACAATGTTTTACTCCAGTTGACCCATACCAACACCAAGCACGATGTTAAGCCTTACTAATTCTACCATAAGGCCAGAGTGCCCATGTTATACTATACTAAGGTTTCCCAACATTAAGTAAGTGTTACAAGAAAATACAAGATGTTTATTACATTTTCTCTTTAGAAATCTCAAAATTCCTCAGAAGCCTGTCATTGATACTGCAGTTTTCTCACAAACTCCTTTTAGGAAGAGGAAAGCAAACTAAATATCATCTTTTCTGTACTGACTTCCCCTCTGAATTTCAATGCACATAGCTTCGTTAATCAAGGGCTCTCAGGTTATTTGCAATTACATACACAAAATCAGGCCTCTCCATCTCTGAAGGGGAAGTAACAGGATGAAATGGCTCACTTAAGAAAACAGCCCACCTCCTCTGAGGTTTAGTCCTCACAGCCAAAACACAAAACCCCAGGACTCACACACAAACCAGAACAATTTCTTCTGTACATTTAAACTCAGTAGCTATAGAGTAATAAGTAACACATTTATCTCCTGTTCTAGAGAACAATTTCCTGAATGAACAATTGAAAAAATATCTTAGAGGTTGGTTAGGAAACTGGTAGAGCCCATATACAAGAAGAATGACCTTTCCACCACATCAAAATTCATTTTTCCTTTCTGTTTTCTTTCACTTTCTGTGTCCTTTAATTTACAAAATTCCAAAGACTGCAAACAGGCATTATGGCAATGACTACATACAATTTAGACAGTCTACAGCCTAATTCCTAAATCAATTTCTAGTGCAAAATACAGCTACAAATAGTCATCTATTAGAAAGAGCAACCTTAAATGTCCGCCTGTCCAAACTGACCATCCATTAAGAGAGGTGTCTGTCCAAATGAACTTGCTGAGACCACAAAAATAATTTGTCAGTAAACAATCACATTCACCACTGAAGCAGCTCTCAAAAAAAGTCATCTGTGCTGGAACCTTTCCCCTTAAAACAAGAGAGATGGGCATTCTCTCCAGCACTGCAGCTTTGTGCTTTATCTACATACACTCCACGCATGTCAGTTCCTGTTTTATGGACAGACTCCACAAAAAAAACCACATTTGAGACTCAGAAAATGGAAGGAAACCTTTCCTTACGCATTCTAAGACAAACTCTAGTTTTCTTTTAGCGTGAATGCTAATTTACAAATTCTGTTTGCATGGTATGAGAATGTGTCACGGTCTTCGAAAAACCTGAGAAACAGAAAGCAATGGAACCCAAGTGGAAACACGTAGAGAAAAAGAAACAAATTAATACTTAAAATATACCCTGAAATATTAAACCTCAAAACACCACAAGGACAAACACACACACAAAAAAGAGATCCATCCAGTAAAACCAAAAGAATTACTTAAGGTTGCATATTGAAGGAAATAGCCACATCTGAAGGAGAAGAATTCCCCAATGATTCTAAGGTGGGAGAAAGAATAGCCACTGTCACCTATGTATTCAAAAATCTCTTGTCCTTTGAGTCACTGTAATTCCTTGGAAAATGGTGTCCCTCAGAGTATATACAGAGGCTATTGACTTTTGCCAGTTACCTTTGCTTGGTCTTTAGAATGGCGACCCAGCTCCACCCACCAAACAAGGCACACAATACCTCTAATACCTCAGCTACTGTCATCTGTTTCTTCTCTCTGCTTCCACCTTCATGTGCTAGGACATGAAGCCAAAGGGGATGACAGTATGCAGAGCACCTGTATACATGTACCCCTATAAACATGTGCTTATGGAAAAAGTCCAACCCAGGCAGATAGGTACAATGCAGTGACCCTCACTGCAGCCCCAGTCCTGCTGCCTTGGCCAACTTCAGTTCTCCTAGGAACCTGAGGGAAAGGAAGACAGAGGGGAACACTGTGCAAAGAATCCAGTACAAGACAGTCCTTGGGAAAAAAAAACACACTCTATTTTCACTGGTTCAGAAGAAGAGACATAATTAGCAGAATGCTTTAAGTATTTTATTCTACATAAAAAATGAAACATCAAAAGAGTTGAGGGTTCAGACATGAACTTTTAATGCTAAGAAAGTAAAAGACCACCTCCACAGCTGGAACAGGGCGTAGGAGGAGCTACAGGCAATGAAGTGACTCTCTTTAATAGTGAACTGTGAAACTACCTTGGGAGCTAATTTTTGGGCTTGCTCTAAGGCCAGACATTACAGGTTGAAACATAACTGGCTCAGAAAGGGGCAAAACCAAGGGTCCTCCAAGGAGACAATTGAGGGAAAGAATACCAAAGACATCAGTACACACAGCCACACTAAGTTAAGGTGATCCTTTTATCTTTTCACACATAATTATGAATAAAGGCTCATTCTTTGATCTGTAAAAGCCAATGTACCTCCAAGCACACACAGACATTCTGCATGGGAAAGGGGGGAAAAGTATGCCTATTAGATAAAACTTCTAATACAATGAACAAATTTATTTACTCAATATAGATTAAAAATAGGAGGATTTCTTTATGCCTTCAACCTTGCAACATTTTACTGCAACCGTCACAGTAGAAAACTCTGCTGAAAGGTAGAACACATCATGGTTTCCATTATAGTTTTGTTTGCTATTCTTGAAGCAGCACATCCTTTAAATGATCTACCCCAATAAATAATCTACCCCAATAAAGCTAAAATTTCAACAGAATACAATATATACAATTGTAAACTGAGAAAAGCAAACTTCTGAATCATTACAAGCTAGCACTGCAACAAGCTTCAGGTTCTGCATTCACTGCTGCTATTTGGCTTTTCACTTTGGAGCAAATAAAGGGCCTGGTGCATACATCCAGCAGAGAAACTCTTATCAAGCAATAAAAGAAGCATTATTCTGTACAACAAATTCTCCAGAATATCCACCAAAATGCTTTGCTTTCAGCTCTTTAAAAGGCATGAAGTTTGTGTTCAATTTTCATTGGGGATTTTTGTTGTGGTTTTGTTTGTTTGTTTTGCATTGGTCTGCTCTGCAACTTCAGATTTTTCCTTCTCAAGCAGATGTTTCTTTAGAAATTACAACACAGTATCTTTTAGAAAGTCTCATTTCAGTTCCACCAAGCAGAGACTTGGATTCTTTTAATGTTACTTTCAGTGGACACAGTTGATATGCATATCAAAATTAGTTAAATGACTGTGGGTGTACAACAGGTCGAAAACCATAAATTCATGAGTTTGTTTTGCATTCTAAATAAATATTTAAACATTTTATAGTAACACTAATTCAAAATTAATGTATTTTTTGCAATTATGTATCTAATTGATAGTCAGAAGGCAGACCCTACCCTGTCATCAGTGTATGTCATTTTCTATATGCAAAACTATTGCTATTAGGTATGTCTCCATACCTTCAAAGATCATCAATAAAGTGAAAATGACTAATTTAATCAAGTCTAGGTTTTAATGATGATTGTGAGGCAGATACATTTCCAGAAACAGCAAAGTATTTCAATTACATATTATACAAATCATCTGCTACCACTCCAGTGGCATCAGCACTGCCAGCACCTAACTCCACATGCTCTAGATGGGAATCTAGAAGAAATCTCTTCCTTGTGTCTGAAATCATTGTGAACATCTCCCATTCCTCCTTTCTCAGCAATCTATGTAACCACAATCATCTATTATTACTGTGAACATGGAAGAAATGCAATTGTTCCAGCTTATTTTTCTCCCGGAACTAAAGACACCACACCTAAAAGGAGTTCCCATCACTTCCCTCACTACCACAAAACCATGTTCTCCTCCATTTCATCACTGGTGAAGAGTCACCACCATTGCCACACTGTCTCACAAACAAACATGCTTACTCTGAGCAACACAACTACAAAGCAGGATGAAGCACAGCAGAGAAAGTGCTTCTGTCAAACAAAATCAACCATGAAATGAGTTATTCTAGGATTCTAGGAAATTGAGCAAGAATTTGTGCTGTATATAAACACTTCCACTACTTCCTCTCCCTGAATTTGAACTTAAAGTCCTGCGTGCCAACTCCTTTAAGGTGCAAATAGAGATGACTTACTCTCATACAATCCTCCAAGAAGCACAACAGACATGCCACTATTGTCATGCCCACAAGCTAGAAAGCTTCAAAACAACAATAAGTGACACAGAAAAAATACTTTTATTTTTACTGAATTCTTACAAGGGGATTGATTTTATCACTGATTTCAGCTAGAGATGTTAGGCTAAACAAAAACTTCATACAATTCTTTCTTAGGAATTTTTATATGTGATAAATAATTTGACAAGTATCTATATACTTTAAGAAGTTATTTTTTTAAATCAACTTTAATTAATGGTTTGTGAATGGAAAGACTAGCATTTCTTACAGGTCTGTGACAAGGAAGGCCAAAAACATTGGAAGCTTGGAGTTCTAGAGAGATTAAAATAACTGTTTGTCTTGTATGGTTGGCCTGTTTTTATTAACATGAATTGTATAAGGCTTAAGAGGCTATGCTATACAACAATACACTTATTATACAGTGATAGCATATTTATTTTTATTTCCACCATTCTTTCATTCCGTAGCAAATTTTTTGCCCTTAGGGTGTCCAGAGAAGACTATAATTGGAAATAACTAATTAAGAATTAATAGAAATATTTTCAAACTGGTACTTGGGTCTATTACAAATTTAATGTGTTTTCTGTAATCTTGCAGATGAGGCTCAGACAGGTCACTGATAAACAAACAAATTCATCAAGCAAACAGTACTGAAGACTCAACTTAGTGCTCTGACTGTGCCAAAAATACTGTGCATACTTCTTATGATTACACACTTTTAAAAATTAAGTGTGGAAGAACTGGAAAATATTCAGCTAAAACCTGCAACGTTAGAGTCATAAGTAACTTTCACCAATGAAAGACTTTAGTAATCAAATTTCAATAGTTAAAACAAGATTTAGGAACTATCTGATGAATGTCAAAATACCACCTTATACAGTTAAATCCGTCACACATATCATATCAGAGCTCCCAAAATTGGATCACTAAAATATTTTTTAAAAGTCCTCAAAATCAAACCAAAAAAGAAAAAAAAAACAATAAAGGCCAATAATACACACACACCAGAACTTAAAGGTTGATAACTGGAGAATGAGATTTCATAACCATGTTATACAGAACTATGATGGTAATTGTTTAAATCTGGGTTAAAATATTTATATGCAAAGCAGAAGTTCACCAAGCCTCTTAACCAACAGCAACAAGGAACTGTTTTTCCATTGCTAAAAAAACATTGCATTAAAGAATGAGCAATTCCTCACTTCTGTTTCTTACTAGACAGTGATCCTGCAAACAAAAAAGGGCTAACTTCCCTGTCAATTTCCAAATAAGCACTGAGAAAGTAGCACTAAGTAGCCCTCAAATGAGAAAATATGAAGTTATAAACTTGAAAAAAACCTAGCATTTTCATAACAATAACTGGGGAGAAGAGAGAGATATAAAACTGTTGATTCCTGGAAGCACCAGTATATATGGCATTCAGGGACTCCTGCAGATGTACAGAGTGACCCAGGTAGACACACCACAGGGGTTGACAAACACAGGAAATAGTCCTGGATGTTCATAACACTTGTGAAATAACCTGCTAGAACACTGATGCAAGCAAGAACTGGCTTCTCTACATTATGTCTCACTTGGCAATTCTTACTTTCTAAATCTGGTATACTGAGTGAAAAGTTACTGAAAAGTTTTGCAGACTTCCAGAAGCCCAATAAAGGAGTCATTTTAAAAGTCTCTCATGCAACTCAAACATGTCTGTGAAATGTTATCAAGGTTACTGTCACTTGCCATCACCACCAAAACTCATCTGTTTCTATTGTTCCTACAGATTTGCAAACACCTCTCCTGTATTCTTGGTGTCCAATCTCCTTTTCAATACACATTTTATTAAACCTTTTTCTTTTGCAGGGCATCTGTTCAAAAACCCACATCCAGAGCAGAGCAGAAGTGTCCTCAAGGTTTCTTACGTAGTTGCTCACTAAAGGGAACAAGACCAGAAACCTGCAAGAAGAGCCTATGTGCAGTGCTGGTTGTAAAGCAAAAGCAGCAAAACCAGCAAAAACATTCAGAAAATCATGGATTCCCATGAAAATGGCACCCTGCTGTTGGATCACACGCTTCAGTCTCTAATGGCACGCTGCTGCCTGGGGAGCTGTGCTGCTGCCAGGAAAATGACTTGCAAAGGGATGGAAAAAATGTAGAAGTTTTATTTTGAGTACACAAACAACTGACTTCTCAATTATTTTGGCTTCCTTCAGATAAGGTTTCTGTTTGGTATGACAGAGATGAGCCAGCAGGCATAGATCATCTTTGCTGCAGATGGGGAAACCCATGGAGTTGCACTCAGAGGCAGCTCTGGGGGTGGTGCTGGCAAACACCCACTCCAACCAAATGGATATGGGAATTCCTTTCCACCCCCCAGCACATGGGAAGAATTATATTACAGAAAATTACAGTTTAAAAGATGCACGCTGGAGGTCTCTTGCTTAGTAAGACTTATTCAAAATGTATAGAAAATACCCTTCCTGCAAAAGAAATACTGTAAAAGGAAACTATTTTAAGCTTCATTATAATGAATGAAGATGAAATTTTAATCACAGGCATAGAAGCTGGCTTTTGCCTTAAGAATAGTTATAATTACCAGATTTCATTCAATATGAGCAAACAGAAGACAGCAATTTGAAATGGCCAAATTACCATTAACGTTTTACTTGCAGTATCACTCAG
>NW_005054315.1:5784762-5823473 GCF_000277835.1 Geospiza fortis
TCAATAGGTGGCCTATACACTGTATTTCCATAATTAAAACTAGGCCATTGTAGCTGAGTATTCATTAGACCTCACTCAAGAAAGAGATTTAAGAAGACACAAGTAGTATATATCAAACAGAAAAATTACAAAACCAGTCATCCATCAATCAAAGAATTACACGACTCAAAGTTTCTCCAAGTAATTTAAGGAAAGTTAAAAGTTGTGGAAATTCCCTGATGTCAGGACTAAAAGAAGATACAACAGAATAGAGCAAGCCCTTAGAAAGGCAAAGTGAATGGTGTAGAAAATGCTATTGTTTTGTGAAAAGGCATAGGATGATTCTAAAGTATCTCTTCAGAAAGTACTGGGGGTCATTTGAGATTTTGGGTGAGCTGTTTTTCAGTCCACAGGGAACTGATTTAAAGAACATATGCTATACAAGCATTAATCAGTGTTTTAAGAAGCACTCAACACATTTAGGAGAGCTGTCTCTGAACACATTTTAATTAAATTTTTTTTCAAAAAATGCCAAAATAAAATGGAAGTTCAAGAAAGCCTTAAGAAATTGCTAAAAATGGGCTGACATTTTAAAACATCAAGCTGCATATTCTAGGTAACCATATGTCCATCAACCTTCCATCAACCCTGAGCCAAAAGACTGTAAAGCTGATAGGACTCTATTAATAAAATATTCAAGGGCTGAGATATAATTAATGACAGTCAACAGTTCAGGGAAAATTAGTTTTTAGCATCAAATAGGCATGACTTAATTCTCTGATGAGATTTTAAGTTTTTGTGTACAAGACACCAACATAACTGGCGGCATAAAGTTTCATTAGAAAACAGACTGCCAAAGATGAACAGCTATTCAGATGATGCATGTTCAACAGCAAACGAGGGGAACTATTAATTAAATAGTTATAGCTCCTACGGGGTCTGCCACAATTTGAGCTATGGCTGGCACTTTTCATATTTATTTAATATAAAAATAAAAATCAAGAACCAGTAATTACTGTGGATAAGCACAAGAGTGGCAGATAGTTACAGGTAATCACATACACAACACATGACATCATTTGCATGACAACGATGCTTTCAGATGAATTCTTTTTTAACACAAGGAAATGCAATCTATTAAGAAAGAGGCAGGGAAAAGTGCATCTCCATGGGAACAACCATTTGCTTGAGTGACACAAGTATGAAAAGGGGGGAGTGTAGGTACGTCACAGGAAGCAGCTATGAGTCTGCTGTTTCTCTCCTGAGGTTTCACAGGATTCATGATTAATTATTGACAGACTATTAAGCGACACTTTGTTGGGTTTTTTTTAGGTTCAGTACCTGGTATTTTGGCAGTAGTTTGAAGATGAAAGTTGGAAACAGATTTGGTTTAAGGACTAATACTCATGACCACCATTCCCAACTGTACTGGTTGGGAGGCATTTTAATGAGAATTTTCTTGTGATCCTTGGAGAGGCAGGCGTGGTGATATATTAGACATATTTTTATAAAAAGAACTTCACTGGGTGAAGCAAAACTTTCAAAAGCTGTTTCACTAGATGGAGCATCAGTCTTGCAATTTGCAAGCCTTTGTTTAAAAAGGAGTGCATTTTTAATGGCCTCTCAAAACAATGGATCCTCTAAGGAAGGACACATGCTCTGCTTGTTCTGAATGTGAAATTACTGTACAGCAAGACAGGAAAGGCTTAAATACTGTAGTTTAGTTGTGGACACTGATTCAGGAAAGGTAAAAAAAGCTGTACAGATACATGGTAGACAGCACATACATGTTTCATTATGGTAAGGAGTTCACAGCACCTAAACTTTTAAAAAAGAATACTCTTAAGCACCAGCTCCTTTGGGTGGATATTAAGAATATTCTGAATCCATTTGTGAGTAAGGTATGCCTTAGGCAGTTTCTCACTGTCACAGGGTATATGAGCTTAAAAGAGCATGAGAGGTGCTTCCCACTCTGGATGTTCACCAGGTAAGTGTGGTCACAGCACACAAAAACCAGACCCCATCATAAGGCACTTTCTGCCTCAGCTGAACAAACACACAGAGAAAACCATTAGAAAGGGAACATGGAATGTCGTCTGTCTGTTCTGAAGCACTGTTACTTGTCATAACAGTGCTTCAGAACTTAAAAAACCCATGCAGGTGTGCACAAAGGGCTGAGGCTTGGGAGATGTGACACCTAGGGATGGTTCAGCCATGAAACCACCAAGCTTTTTTCTCACACCTTTTCATCACTCACCTCTAGAGTGAAGGGAAGCACCCTGCACCATGCAGTCTTGCTAAGACTGAAAATAAACACACACATAGGCTAGGACAAACCTCTATTCCTTCACTTAAAGAGATTTCTGTTGGACATAAATAAAAATGTGTTTGCATCAAGCAAATATTGCCCACATCTTACATGAACACTCAAAATATTATTACAACAGGACTGCAATATTTTCCTAAGGTACCTTTCAGACAAAATACATACATTCTATTTATGTTTTAAACAACATAAATCTATATAAAAGGAGCCTAATGTCATAACTGGAACTTTAATCTTTGAAAAGGCATAATCACATTTCCTGGCACTATAATCAGTATGTTCCAAGAGTATCTGTAGAAAGGACTGTGGTTCGAAATATTACCATGGCAAAATTTATGATAACCTTGTTTGCCTGCTACCCATCCTCTAGTCCCTAATTTCCATGTGCTTTATGGCAACTCAGCAGTGGAGGACATGGTAATGAAGGAGTGACTAAGAAACAAAGCCTTTTAGAAGCAACAATGGCAAAGGATTATCCTGCATAAGCTATTGCCATATTATTTTTAAGTGAACCTTTTAACTTTCTAGTAAGTCCAATCCCTGAATACTAATTTTTCTATTGAAGAGTCATTTTGTACAGCAGTCTGCAACAGAATAAATTTTCTCTATATAAGACTTCATAAAACACAGGCAAAAAACCAAAACAAAAGTAAAAGAAAACCCCTCAAAACACTTTTAATGTGCCTGTTTCTGTTTTATTCATAACGTCCTGAAATACAACTAGTAGGTCTTCCTGGCATAAAACAACAACTTATCACTGTGTTTATAACCTTTTCTAGCCTTTTCTATGCAAAGCCCTTTTAAATCAGTCTTTAAAAATCAAAGAGAAAAAAACTCATTTAACTTGAATTTCAAATAGATTTTGAAATTTCAATAGATCTTTAAAATACACACAAAATTTTTCAAAGCTAGATTATTTTATGTGTATGAGATACTGTTGTGAAGACTTGATGTGCAAGTTGAAAGTAGAATACATATTTAAGGACTTGGAAGTTGACAGAACATCTCAGACCACAGAAACTTAACTGTATACAGCCAAGCTGTAAAATCCCATTCATAGAGTGATTTAGCTTTGGCTATGATACCAATGCTGAACAATCCAGTTTACATCCTTCATCTTTCAAGTAAGAGGAGTTAGTGTGAAAGGAGAGGATTCAGCAGTTGATTTGTCTATGAAACTCAGTTCTTCAGCCACTGAAAATACAGAACCTTTGAAAACTGGAGCAAAAGTAACATCTTTTTCTTCTGGATATGATGGAAGGAAACATATTACAGATTTTTACACGTGATTCTCCACCCACACCCACTCTCTCTGTCTCTCCCTCCCTCCTTCCCTCCCTCAATCACCTACCCACCATGTCACCTCAAACTAAGCATAAAGACCAAACACACATGTTAAAAAATATTTATATCCACATTACATTCCCAACCTGAAACTCATCAAGTCTACTAAATTTATTCCAAAATACAAAAGGACTTACCCAGTGTGTCTTTGAGATTTTTAACCAGAGAACCTTTCTTCAAGCTGTTTTTTCGCTCCACATAATTTGATGGCACATATCCCGTTTTGTTGGCCGCGTTTCTTACCCTCCACCATGTCTTAGAATCATCTAATAGCCAAAGACGCTCATTTTTCTTGATGTCAAGTTCTTGGTCCTGCTGTGCAGTGTAATCCCACTTTGCAATAACAATAACTTCTTCTGTCATCTTTCATGGAGTCCTTCTGCAACAAAATAATAAAACATTATCCTCATAAACTTTGTCATATAATTCTTACTCTTTTTTTCCTTTGAATTCTTCTCAAATAAGTAGGAAAAAGGCTAGGGGAAAATGAGAATGTCATACAGGGAAAACCCTCTTAAAAATAAGGGAAGTCATAATGACTTTTCTTCATTTTCAGCCACTAAAATATGGCAACATCTTGACAGTAAATTCTAGTCATAATGTATTATATTCACATCCTCCAAATGTATATAAAATATTACATGGATATATATTAACAGAAGCTTATTTATAAAATCTGTTTAATTTTTTCATATAGCATTATAAAAGTATCCCACATGTGGCATTCCAAGTTCTGATCTGAGAAAAAAAATAAAACAGCAGCATTTGAAAAATGCATTTTCCCTCTGCACTAGTTCCGCATCCTCATACTAATCTCACACATATAAGTTTTCTGCATTTAAACAAAGTTGTCCATCTTTATTTAGTAGAAAGTTAAGAAATAATTCAAGAAGCAATGTAACCCAGCAGGGAAATCTACCATCAATAAGAGGGTACTGTCTTTAGCAAGCCTTTGTTCACCGTTTTGTGCAGGCAGCACAAAACTGCCTTTAAGAGTCTTCACTCCCCCTTTCTTCCCAGGAAGATCCCAGCTCAGCATAGTCCTGCACCAGGCATTAGTCAGCAGGGTGGAGAAGAGCACCCACTGGATTTCATTTCTTCCCTACCTGAAACATATCCAGAGTTCCATTAAGACTGAATGAGTTGTCTTTCTCTCACTCACCTGTAAGAACAATGGTATTTTTCAAAGCTATTTGTCAGCTGCACAAAGACAGCTGCATGCCTCCACGTTTTCCTACGCATCCCAGCAATTACCAGGAACAATGCGAGGCAGCACAATAGTGTGCAAGGAAAAGGTCCAATACTAGTACCAATGACATTCAAATATGTTATAATGCCAACCAAGACATGTTGACTTTACCTTCTAAATTCTGAGAAGTCACCTAAAATGTTCTAATTGCTGCCATGCAGGTTGGGGGAGAGGGAAGAGGAGGAGAGAGAGAGTAGGAGGTGAGAACATATTTGAAAATCAATGTGTCTGATTTTGGGTTTTTTTAAAATAAAAGGTGTAGATTTCATTTGAACTACAGAATAGTAGAAAAAGGTGCAAAAGTGCTTCAAACTATTAATGTCCAAAGACTTCTGTAATATTTGACTTTGTTGCCTAGGTCTTAGAAGTCCACAACCCTATCTTCTCTGATACCTAGTAGCTTATGCGACAGAAAGGTAATTAAAAAACAAACTTCATTCAGAAATTCTGTTCGGCATGTAAATTATATCACCTATATTCCAAAAGGGTTCCTTCTGCAGTCTGTAAATACACACACAAACACACACACACTTCCCCCTTTAGCTACAGTACAAACTGTGAAAACTGCATGCCAGACAACCCAGCTTATCTACTCTAGGAAAAATAAGTGCTTTACTTATTTAATCTATAATCATAAAACATAATAGTGGACCCTATCATAAATTAATAGCTGCCTCTTATCATGAATTTTGTTTCCAAGAGCACATCATATTGGCCTGAGCTACAATTGCTAAACCATTTGATAGCAAACACCAGCAAATTTACTCCTTATGACCAAGGCAAGACATGATTTTTAAAAATCTGAAGCTGAGTTGAGCAGGTTTACATTCTCATTTTCCAATCAAAAACCAGAAAGAACATACAACAATTAAAACATTATTCAGATATACATTTGCATGGCTGAGGTCCCCTAGATGGATTTTAAAAGGAGCTATGATGCTTTGAATAGCAGAGAAGCACAATCCTTACAGCTCAAACAGGCTGTGACTTACGCAGAGGAACTGATAGATTTACAAGAAATAAGTCAGTAACCATTCAACCATTTTTTCCCCATAAAATAATAATCCCATCTGACAATGATAGAGAAGAGTCTGAACTTTGGACCTCAGTCTCCAATAAACTGCCCTGCTTCCTGACTGACATAAAATGGACAGAGAGCCTACAGGTCGATAAGCTGATGTAGCCACAGGGGACTGCAATCAAACATGTTCTGGAGGTTGGTGTTGTCAATATAATCTATCTCTCCAATTTAGGTTGGTTTATTTTATCTCAGCAATTGTAAAATGGTCAATTCTTACTATTCCTGGGGACATGGAGAACATGAAGAAATAGGACATCATCAGTGCAGTTGGCTGATGCTGTTGTCACTACATACGCTCCCCTTCTAAAAAAGGTTATTTTCACAATACAGGAAAGTTAAAATTATCAATATTACAGCATATTAATAATAATAAAAACCCCACATTAGGAATAATACTTGAGTAGTGACTAGTGGAAAACTATTAAACTCTTCCTATACCTCTAAAGAAAAAAACAATTTGAATTGGGCCCTTTTGTAAGAGTCATCAAGTATTTCCCCACGGTGTTGGGCAAGGACAGAAGCACAGGAAGAAACTATTTACCAGGGCTGACAATATCAACTGTAGTCCTCTGAAACTACCCAGGACATGGTGCTCAAACCTACTCAATTTCTTAAATTCCCATTAGTGTAGACACGTAAAACTATCACTATGCCTGAGAAATGCTGTCATTTCACAAGCAGACCCCTTGCATGATGCAATTTTGGTAGAAATATTCTGGAATAGAGAAGCCAAGTTTCCTGAGCACCATGCTCACACATAACACCTTTCAGTAAAATAGTCTCCAGGTTTTACTAAATTTTTAGTGGCACAAGCTCTCCTTCTCAAGTGGAGACAGGATTTAGAGTCAAAATGCACAATACAATTGCAGTTAAACATTTGTCCATTTAAAGCTGTGTATATGTATGTACAACTCAGTTATGCTGGGTTATTTTTTTAATTTTTGGTCTGTTCTTTCTGGGGGAGCAAATTTTGTTTTGTGTTTTGGGGTTGATTGCTTGTTTTGTTTTATTTTCTTTTTTTTTAATGTGGGAAAATACATTAAAGTTCTTCAAATTATTTTCTTATGATTACATTATTAGACTGTATCCATCAAGGACAATATCACAGAATGTTCTGAGTTGGAGGGGACCCACAAGGATCATCAAAGTCCAACTCTGAAGTGAAAGGCCCATACAGGGATTGAACCCACAACCTTGGTGTTACCAGCACCACACTCTCAATATGGCTCTTCCTGTGACATCTGCAGAGCTAAGATTTCCTAGTATGTAAATAAGGACATATTTGTTTCCCCAGAAGGGAGGCTGTAGAGGTAATAGTTTTGAAATGCTTCTGCAACACAGCCATGTGCCAAATAAAAGATTATAAGCAGACAACATAACGAGATCTGGGGGAAAATGAAAAGAAAACAATAACACAGACTCCAAAAGCATCTGAGAGTACCATAAAAACTTGACACAGACTGAAAGCATGAAATTTCTTCAGTGTACTGCTTACGTACTGCAAAATAAAACATACCACAGTTCCCAAAGATTTTAATGGCAACATAAGATTCCTTCACATCAAGAAAATGAAAATCTGTTACTGCTAAAAGTGTACACCATTTTGGAAAGTTCCTTCTCAAAAAGCTCAGAAGTCCTAGCGCTGAAATACTGAGTTGTCTTCTCCTATCTGACAGAACAACATTCCACACTGAAAGCACCAGTGAAAAGCTTTGAAATATAGATACAGGTCTGCAAGGAACTGCAACAGTCTTTCCTCCATACAATATTGTTTCACATGACCCTGGCTTTTACCTTACCACATCAAGTGGTCATTTGCTTTACCTCTATGGCAATCCAACTTCCAAACTCAAAAACCAAAAACAACCCAAAATGAAGACACCACATAAAATGAGAGCAAAAGAACTCCACAACCCAGACCTTCAAAAGTTAATTCTTGAAATACCAATACACAACTCCAACTCCTTTTAATCCAGCAATTCCGTCACTGCTATCAGTCTCAAAAAAATAATTTATTTTACCAACATTGTATTTTTGCTGAAACGTTAAAACTAATATAGCTTAGATTGAGCTAATGTATTTTCAGCCACTTAGTTACTTCCCTTCAGCTTCGGTTTTGTTAGGAAAGGAGTCCTGTCTTCAATGGAAGTTGCCCTACTGCAGAAGCTCATATGAAAATTTTTCTACAGAAAATTATCCTTAGGAGAGAGAGCAAAACTCATAAACTGTCCAGCCAAGAAGGCAATGAATAAAAACTCAGCCAAAGTCAAGACAGTTGTGGCTGTACTGAAAGTCTGCTTAGACAAGTGAGGAACATTAACTAACCATACGGCAGAATAAATGCAGACATTGGTGGGATATAGTACTGTAGCTTCTGTATGACTTTATGAGAAGAAAGTCCAGAAAAGAAAAGGTTATGTTCAATAAACTATCAACAATCCAACAACTTAGCAATGACAGGAAAAACAAACTAAACAAAGAAACACCTATGCTATTTTGAAGCCATCCTTAAAACTGAACCATACAAGTAATATTTGAGACGATGGAAATTTAAAGATAGAGGAACTTAAGAGAATTTGCTCCAACAACCTTATAAATCTACTAGCAATTCTTCATGTGTAAGATTTATTCAGTTGGCGTCATTTTAAATACCAAAATACAAAGAATTGTTATGCAGATCCCATTCTCTTTTTACCAGGCTGGGATTCCAATCCTCACTCTCTCCCCCTCCCCATATAGGACTAATATATTTCTACCATAATGACCAGCAGGAAAGGACTCTTATCAGCATGCCAACCAAACTGCAATCTTCTCCTATAGACTGACACAAGCCAACACTCCATCTAGTTTCATGCCCTAGTCCAGTGGGTAGAAAGGCAGCATCTTTGCTTGGCCTCAAGAGGAAGGCTCACAGTTATGTCAGGGTTAGTTAGGACAGTACAAACAGAAGGTAAACATGCAGTGAGAAAGGAAGCAGTTGCTCTCCTTGTTCACAATTTGTTTTGCAAAAAGGAACATCACTGAAAAACGATTGACAGTAATGCTTGAAATGTAATCCCTCACCAAGGGAACAAGCAAAAATTCTAATAATAGGCAGTGCCAATTGATATAACAGACTGTTCTGGAACTGGATGTCTTCTTAAGACACACGGAAAGAAAGGGACAGAATTGATACAGAGGCTTTTACATGACACTGATGCACATAAACCATCTAATTGCTATACAATATTAAGTAAAACAGAATTATTATATGATATTTTGTTAATTACATGGGAAGAATAGAAAACTACCTAATGATGTATCATGGTTTTTTCTAAGATTTGAAGGCTGAACAATCTCTCCTCCTGTCCCCAAACTCTGAAAAATCAAAATGTGTTCTGAACCGTGCAGCATCTGTTGCTCACAGGCCGGCTATCTAGTGCCCAAGTGTTTAATCTTTCATAAGCTACGGCAAATAGGCAATATCTGGTCCTCTAAAGTAACATAGCTGCAGAAAATAAATTTTAAAAAGTCTGTGTTCATACAGACTTGTTTCATAGTACCTGGATATACTTACTGTATTCTGCAATTAGTAACTTCTGTTAGATCACTTCATCTGAAGTACACTCTAAATCTGAAGCTTTCTTGTTTATGATGATGCAATCTCTGGTAAACCTGCCTACAGTTTCAGGAAATTTGAAGTTTTGTTTTCACCAACAGTTTTTTCTTTGTTGCATAAGTGGGTGTGAGGCTAGTTTTCTTACATCAGCCTAGATGAATAGTTTTGACATATAGAAAGATTTCAAAAAAACACATTTTTACATTTGAAATTGTTTCATTTGGTTCTCGAAGACCAGTAAAACACTAACACAAATACAAAACTCAGAAGGTATTAAGAAGAACCAGTAATGTGAATTCAGATAAACACTTGTGAAAAAGAATACACCTTTTGGATATACTTTTAGGTATCTCCAGTGGAAACAGGAAAATATCACCTACTTCATTCAAAGGCCAAAGTTAACCTAAACCAAGGAAGACATATTTCTAATGATTGCTACAAGAAAATCTCAAAATGAGAGGTTTAAAAAGAGTAAACAAATTGACCCATATTATTACCAGTTGATATAATTATAACCTTTGTTTTAACTAGTAAAACCCTTTCCATGCTTTGTTATTTGAGCTATATGCTGGAGCTGTTTGCTGGTGCTTGGACAAATAGAGATGGAACACATAAAGGCCACTTTGTCTAACTGTTTTTGCAGTTTAAGACTTTAATACTTCATATAATGTGTGTCAACTCACCCCAAGAGACACATTTCTTTGGAAAGAGGTCACTGCATCAGACTACCCTCTCTCTTTTTTAAAGGAAGTTAACTAAATAGCTGTAGTGAACAAGCATTCATCACCCAGCTATGTGGTTCTGAGGTGTCAAACCCATACCTGAGCAAAAACACCCCCATACCCAGGCAACCTAAAATAGTTGACTGTTTTAGCACAAGCTTGACAATTAATTTGGGGGATTTCACCATTAGGTCTCATTAGGATGCATTGATTACAGAACTAAAAGTGATAGCTGAGTAAGTGCAAGTAATTATTATCTAATTTACTTTGATGTGCAAACTGAAGACACAGTCACAATCAATAGATGCTGCTGTCTATATTTTAGAGGGTCAGTTTTCCAAAGCTGAAAACAAAGATGAGTGGAAGGCTGTAAAAAATAAATGTGAACAAAGATGTAAATAAATTCATCCACAGCAAAGGAGGAATGTTCTATTACAATTTGCAACCTACTCTCACAATTTAGCATTTACAAAAGAAGAATTGGTGAAAAAAATGATCTGCTAAAAAAGTGAAATAAAAAGCTCTAGAGGTTTTCTGTGTCCCCTCTCCCTAGTCCTTTCCATGAAAAAGAAAAACTGACAGCAATAAGCTTAAGTCCAGAAATGCAAACTGAAAATATTGAAAGAAGTAAAATTCAGCTCATCAAGAACTATAAAAAAAGGTATTAAAACTGCCTTGGAATAATTTAAGTATTAGCAAAAGTATAAGTACAGAATTAGATAGAATATTAAGTTGACTGCACATGATGCAGGAAAAAAAGGTTTAATACTTATTTCTACATATGGGATTATTTTTTAGAGACAACCATTTTCTTCTTTGTCATTAACTAGCATATAAAAGTAATATGAAAAATTAAAACACTTTTAATGTTCAAATGCACCCCAAGATATCAGAAACATCCACAAAGCTATTACAATTTTAGCTATTCCCTAAATTTCTTTTTTCCATTTCTTTTGAGATCCTGGTTTAGGTCTACCCATCCACCCAAGCTGGACAGATTTATCAATCAGCTGAGGGATAGCCCCAGCCATAATGCAGGAGTGACTCAAAGGCAGGCTTCGTAGGTGCCATGAGCTTTTCTAGCAGCACTGAGACATTTGTTCTAAAGCACCAAAAAATACTTGGTTTCCTTTCAAGTCGCTTAGGGGTAAAAAAAATTTAAAAAACAACCAGAAAGGCATAATTATAAAAGAAAGGGTGAGGGTGATCCAGGCTGGTGTAACACTTAATGGCACCAGAAGTGCTACAGCCCGTGCACCCAGGCAGGACAGCCCTGCCACAGTCCCCTTCTACAGGCACAGAAAAGATGGAGCTTTTAGATGATACTTCTTGTTAACATAATAGGGTGGTATATCTCAAAAAAAGGTAAAGGATCACTCATAATTAACCAGCAGTTTAGAGCTGTACTAACTTGACCTTGCTACCTACACACCTCAGACCCTGCCCCCTCGGTGTGGCCAGCCACTGTTCACGGGCACAGTGGTGCGAGGGCTGGAGTTTGTTCTGCAGCCAAATGTCTGTGACAGCTGCCAGGCAAGCTTGGCCTCTCCTGGCCCCACAAGAGATCTGATAAGCCAATCTCTAATACAGCTGCAGCTACACACCGGCACCTTGTATCTCGCATTGCAGAACAACTGAAAACAGGAAACCTCAAGAATAGTTTAGTGGTAACGAATTTTTGCACAGCTCCAATAGAGCACAGAGCTGAAACACTTTTTTTTTTGTCTTGTAAGTGGCTTAGAAGTCTTTTAAAAAGGCTGACAAAGAAATAAAGGAGAATATATGTTAGAAACACCCAGAAATACATCTTTCCTGCTAAGGAGTCAGTACAGCATTTTTCCATTCAACAAAAACAAAATCTTTGTGTGTTTATGTGTTTATCTAAGAATGTATAAATAGATGTTAGTAAGAAAATTTCTCATCCAAAGTTTTCACGATGTCTATCACAGGAATGAGTCTGCTCAGGTGAAATAAGCAAGCAGGAACTGCTTCAAATGTAAACTCAACATTTAAGGAAAAGGAATAGTGTTAAACAAAAAGGCTGCATCTCCTGAGCAAGACCCACTTATGTTTTGCTTGCAGTCCAGATTCTTAGTGATGTCAATATCTGATGGCTGTAGGTTTTTCCAGCTCTTTAAGCTCCCCTTCAGTAGGAAGGTGCAACACAAGTGTCTGTTGTACAAGACCAGTGGGGATGCTTTTAAAAGAAGGGGCTGCCGAGCACAATGAGGGCAGTGAGGGCAATTTTCCAGCTCACATTTTTCTTCCTTTCTTGAAAGCCAAAGTCACCTCACAGTCACAGCTGCCCACTATTCAGACTAATACAAATTCATAATTTGAGGCATACACACAATGTCAAAAGCTGCAAGAAGAAACACAACATAAGACTTTGGAAAATACCAAATAGGAATAAAATTGCTAATGGTTATGTGAGAACGTGGCTTCACCAAATGCAAGCCTTACCTGACCAACTTGATAGAGTGACTACAACTGTGGATAAGGGAAAGGATACAGATGTTGTCTGTACAGATGTTGAACAGTCCCCCACAACATCCTTCTTTCTACATTGGAAAGATATGGATTTGATGCATAGATTACTCAGTGGATGAGGAATTGGCTGGATAGTTACATCCAGAGGGTATTTGGACATTGATCAATGGCTCAGTGTCTAGATAGAGATCAGAGGCAAGTGGAGTCCATACTGGGATCAGCACTGTTCAATGTCTTCATCAGTGACACAGACGGGGGAATTGAGCACATCCTCAGCACATCTACACATACCACTGAACTACGGCTGACAAAACTGAAGGATGGGTTGCCATCCAGAGGGACAAGGACAAGCTCAAGAACTGGGCCCATGCTCACCTGAGGAAGTTCAAAAGGGCCAAGTACAAGGTACTATGCCTGGGTCAGGGCAACTCCGTATCAGTACAGGCTGGGAGATGCAGGGATTGAGAGCAACCCTATAGAGAAGGACTGTGGAGCATTGGAAGATGAAAGCCTGGACGTGACCCAGCAATGTCTACCTGTAGTCCAGAAATCCAGCTGTATTTTGGGCTGTATCAAAAGCAGCATGGCTAGCAGGTCAAAGGTGATTCTGCCCCTTTAGTCTGCTCTGGTGAGACCCCACCCAGAATACTGCATCCAGATCTGGGGCCCTCAGCACAGAAAGAACGGGACTGTTGGAACAGGTCCAAAGGAGGGTCACCAAGATGATCAGTGGGCTCAAGCACCTCTTCTATGAAGACAGGCTGAGAGAGTTGAGGTTGTTCAGCCTAGAGAAGCGACAACCTTATAGAATCTTCCAGTGCATAAAGGGGGCCTATAAGAAAGATGGGGACAGATTTTTAGCATGGCCTATTGGGATAGGACAAGGAGCAATGGTTTTAAACTAAAAGATAGTAGATTTAGACTAGATATAAGAAAGGATATTTATTTTTTTATTATTAGAGTGGTGAAACACTGGAACAGGTTGCCCAGAAGTGTGCTAGATGCTCCATCCCTGGAAATATTCAAGGTCAGATTAGAAAGGGCTCTGAGAAGTCTGATCTACTTGAAGATGTCCCTCCTCACTGCAGGAGGGGTTGGACTAGATGCCCTTAGAGGCCCCTTCCAGCCCTAAATATTCTACGATTCTAAGAAAAGTAGCAGATACTTTGGGCTGCTAACTTCTCTGGTGGTACAAAGAGAAAGCCATCCAGGCTGTTATAAGGTAGGCTGCTGCAACATCAGAACACAAATCTAAGTTCTGGCTTACTAATCATGCAATACCACTCTAATTTTATGCACTCTTGTTTTATGTTGTGACTTTCACACAAGCTAACCCTCTCAGTTCAATATTTTTTTAAGATTTTCATTAGTAATACTGCTATACCACAAAATTCCCTCATCTGATGTAGTTCAAGAAACAAATGCTTAATCAATGTGGCAGATTTTAAAACACATAATACTAAGTATAATCTTTTCTATTTATGTGATAAGCGCTCTGCTGTTTCAGGATGCTGAGTTTTTTAGTCTTTTGATGTTTTACTTGAAAAGGATATTTTTATAGCCTTTTTTGGAACAGTATGACTGTTATAAAGTAGGCAGTGTTCGTTTTCATCTTCTGAAAGATGATTTAAATTTAATGTACTATTTCAAAGGGCAAAAAGCTGGTATTCTACAGGAACAAGTTGGTATTATAGCAG
Organism: Geospiza fortis; assembly: GCF_000277835.1. NCBI lineage: Eukaryota > Metazoa > Chordata > Aves > Passeriformes > Thraupidae > Geospiza > Geospiza fortis. Next base: position 5,799,249 of record NW_005054315.1, read on the forward strand.
CTCATGTTACAGTTACACAGTACTAGCCACAAGCCTTGTAACTTACCTATGCTTAGAAGATAAATAGCAGTAGTAATAGAAATTACAGAGAAAATACTTCATCACGTCTTTAACTAAGCTTAGTGTAGTCACCAACAGACAGGGCAAAGGGCTTGTGAGAAAAACCTAGCTCAAATCTTTCCATAAATATGGGATGACAACCTTAAAGGATTAAGAAAGACAAACAAACATGTTTCAGTTTGTTTGGGATGTGTGATGTTTCTGAGAAATGTGTATCTGTATGTCATTCAGAAAACAGGACAAAGATTAACAGACAGTACTGGCAACTTTCTAGAGACCAAGCAAAAAACCCCAAAAACAACAAAAGGATTTTTACAGTTAGATGATATTTACTGTTTCATCTCAGACTGTATTTTTGGAAGAAGGTATTTCCTTCTATCTTGAAGGCTATATATCTTTCCATGGCCTTTTATCAGATACTTACCAGAAAACACAGGGAATGTGAACTGTCATCTTTGCTGATTTTAATTTGTTGAAAGATGAGAAGAAAAAAAAAAAGTCTGAATATAAAGCAACTCCAACAACAGACAGTTGGCTAATATCCCTCTTCTTGGCCAGCCCTTCCTCCAGCCTTTGCCCTCCCTGTGCTTGTGCCATCTGCCCTCAAGCTCCCTTTCCTGCACCTGCTGCTGCAATCCCCAGCAGCAGGCAGGACTTAGGCAAGTACAGGCAGCAGCTGCAAGGCTTTTTTCTGCCTACTTCAGCAGCTTAATGCAAATGCAGCGACTGTGAATGACCCAGCCTGTGGTGACTTTTTCCACTATTAGTGCAAAAAGTCTTCCTGCTTTATTTTGAAGGCAACTAAGAGCAATGGTACATTCTAGACAGCAGTGGGAATACCCAGACTGTGCAGAGAGAGTATCTTCAGACCTTTTGACTAAAAACAACATGAGACAAACAGAAAGGTGGCAGCTTTTTCGACCCATTTTTCTTGGCTGCAGAGTAAACATAACAGAATCTTAGACTGCCTCACATTTAGATATAGCAAGAGGGCCAGAAAAGAGCATTGGCTCACCTTTTCCTGAATTCTTTTAAAAGCAGTTCCAGAAAAAATTGTGCAGTTAATAAACTCTGTGGCCCTAAAGAAAACTTTTGGAAAGGAGATCTCACCTCACGTCTAAATCAGCAGCAATGATTAATGACCATATCTCTGCACTGGTTTATGGGTGTTTCAGTGTTTCTACAAAGTCACAGACACAGACAAGCTTAATGTTTGTTGCTGTTGCTCTGGATGGCTCTCTCTCCACTTCGCCCAGCAGACAGCATTTAAGTTCACCTCTCTATTCAGAAACACATGAAACAAAAAACAAATAAGATAAAAGAGAAGGGAAAGTCCAGGAAGAATAAAACATACCTTAGGTGTCTACATAAGACAAAATTACAAACCATTTCACACCTAACAAGCTCTCCACAGCTCTTTACAAAAACAGAGTAGGAGGGAACCAAGCACACAAGGTCAGAAAAAAAAAGCCAGACGCTCTACTGAGAGGACATTTAGGTAAACATAGCTATATGACAGACTGATGATCCATGCTCTATGAAAGAAATTAAGTATACCCCTGTCCACAGACTTTCATCCTTACTATCAGTAAACCTTGCTTCTCAAAATTAAACCAGCCAGCCACTCAGGACATGGTGATCACCATGAGATTTTTATACAGGAGACATCCTTGAATTTCTTTCAAGATTCCAAATAATAAACTGTTCGAAAGATTTGCTTCCACTGCTGCTTCTTTTCCCATAGGTCAAACATTCAAGGGTCTGCAGGAGTTATACTTCACTGGAAGTATTAGTACATTTCTGTATTGTATAAACAAAGAACAGTCCTCAGACATAAGAAGTTTAACCTTGATCTCACACAGAAGGACAAAGCTCAGAATCACTGTGGATTGCTACGTTTTACTGCTAATCCCTTGAAACACAGCTACCTACTTTTCAAGGGATTTCACTTAAAACTGTCTATAAAATGCTGAAAATAAAACTGAACTGCTGACCTTCTGTTCCCCAATGGAAAAATCATATATTCACTTTTTAACTAGAAAGAGGAAGAGATGTTTGTTCAGTTCAAAAACCCATTTATTTCCAAAGTTTTTAAGGGAAAAAAAAAAAAGAATATATTGGCCATTCCTAGACAACATTCACTCTATAGTCTTAAGCAATTTATCATTTGCTTTCCAAAAATTACCCCATCAATCTACCTCATAACAGTAGGAAAATGAGAAAACAATTTTAATTGCTATAATAATTTTAAACTTTCTAGTCCACAGAGTACTAATTAATTTCAAGGTCCTGTTCAGACTCTGCTCCTGTAAACTTCCCAGTTTATTGTCATTTTGAATGCTGAATAAATTCTTAGATTTCTGGATTTTCTTTACAAGTCACCTGGACCAAAATTTTTACCAAATATGAAAGGGTGCATGTAGAAGTGGGGGAGAAAAAAGGTTACTCCTCAATTTAAATCTCAAGGCAAAGTTCCAAAGCTGAATTGTGGTTAATGAACACTTATTTCTCATATCTAGGAGAGTTTCTCAGACAGAAATCTACTTTCTACAGGCAGGGTCTTTGAATAGTACAGGTAAAAATAATCACTGGACATAAGATACCATTCTTGATTCTGTGCTTATGCATGTAACCAAAGAGGCAGCTTGAAAAATGCAGTGTTAGATTTCATTAAGAGACAGCTAATGGTATTAAATTTATTCCTGTATAAATCTGTACATCTTCCTGAAAATGACTGGAACATGAGATAGTTACTCAGGAAGCTATGCTTTTAATTTCCTGATAGGACATGCACCCAGTGAAAGCACAATTTAAATAAAGAAACACTTGGATCTTTTATGAGATGCGAGCGAATGCTGCAGCTTCACAAGTCTTTTGTCAGTCACGCTGACTGCTGTGCTAACCAAGCAAGGGTAAGCCTAGGCAAGAAATGGCAATGACAGTCTCCCCTCAAAATTACTTATTCTTCCATCTAACAGCATTTCAGAGTCAATACAAGGAATCCACTCACTGCTACCAAAGCACAAATGCAGAGGAAACACTATCCCTCAAACTTTCCTAAACAAAACAGGTTTCAAAATGACTTGTCCTACAACTTTGAAAGAATGCTGTAAATTTAAAACCAAGACCACATTTTTGGTCTGGATTGTTGGTAGCATTCATTTCTTTCAATCCAATTATTTCTTACATATCTTCCTCCAGTTAAATGAGGACCTCTTCCAAAAAATTGTACTTGTGAGTGCTCTGCTACACAATTACAGCAGCTAGCTATTGCTAATTCCTCAGTTGATGGAGAGGGACACAAAGCCAAGAGAGAAACACCTTTCAGAGAAGAGGGAAGAGGATGAAAGGGGATTTTCTAAAACCCTTCTTCTAAAACCCCAGGAGTGCCCCAGAGAACACATGCTTCTGTAAGTACGTTAGGAAGATGCTCCTTATTCTGAGCTCTTATGTTGCAGTTCAGGTGCCAGCTGCTCTAAGACGGCTTACACAGACAATCTCGAAAGTTGTTACACTGCTATTAGCCCAACACAATTTTCCACTGCACCAGATCTGCTGCTCAAAAGGATAAGCTTTTGAAAGTAAATTTTCACTGTAGAAATATCTTTTTCCACAGAAACAGTTACCCAAAATCAAAAATAAGCAATTAGAAAAGTCCACATTTCTAAAAGCAAAATATACATTCAAGAGACACCAACACTGCCTTGTGATGCTGGACTCTAATCCTCCTTCATTCCTACTCTCACCTTCAGTGCTTGAACAAAATGGAGTACTTTCAAATGCCTTTGAATCTCCTCCTATTATTTTTATCTTCTGTCAAATTTCTCCAAAGCTTGCTTTTCCTGAATAAAACCTCCCTGCAATAACTTGGTTGAAAATTAAACATTTGGTTTTGGCTGCTACATCACATTCCCTTTCATCCAGAAATGTTATGTACTCTTGCACTGATGAGACATTTTACCCTCACACGCTCACAGACACATTTTCTTCCCCATTCCCACCAGAAAACAATAAAATGCATCAACAAAAATGAAAGGGAAATAATAGCAGCCAAATTATTTCCAAATATGGACAGAGATTGTGAGGATTAACATCTGTTCAAGAACAAAGATTAAATAAAGAAAAAGACAGGTTCAAAACCACAGGTCTGAAATATGGACCTTTAACCACAGAGTTCTTGTTCCTTCTAGATTAGTACAAATTAAAAAATTTATACTGCTACTGATTTTCAATAAAAATTACTATGCCATTGCTCTCAAACACCAGTTCAGCTGGAAGCCATACAAAATACTACAGTACTACAAGATTCTGTCAAGTGGTAAGAGTTACTTGTAGTCAATATCCAAAAGCGACAGACCACAACCCTGTTAAAAGTAACGGTACAACAGAAATAGACAATTTCTTCATTATCTAACTCAGACCTTATTCAAACAAGACAACAGTGTTACCAAATCTGGATCAAGCCTCAACGAAATGCGTTCTGACAAAAACTGACACACAAATACTGGAAGCTGTAGTGCAGTGTATTAACGGAACAGCAAGTTACAATCCCATGACTAAACAAAAATAGGAGCCAGTATGTAAAAATTCACGAATCACATCAAGGTAACAGAGAATAAAATTGAATGTAGAGAAAATAGAGAAAAAAAATGAAAGGAACAAGTAGGAACATATACCCACCCCTTCCTTCTCTGGACCCCAGGAAGAACTTACAGAAGAGACATCCCTTTTCCTTTCCTCTACCATAGAAACCCTGACTGTTTCAAGTGAGTAGTACCAAGTATTTTTACTTTATTTGTTCTTTAGCTTCTTGCAAAATAAACTCTGAGGAACAGGTCTTGGTCTGAATTGTTATTTGAGTTCAAAAAACTCCACGTTGAAACCAAACTATAGTCTGTAAAGCTAAGCAGCACTATGTAATTTCATCAGATATTGCCCTCAGTTTTGTTTCTTGTTATTTTCAAGAATTTTTCAGGATTAGTTAGGGTAGTGACTCAGGATGTGGAAATGCCAAAATGCCCAGACACCCACCTACAGGTCAGAATCTTTAGCTGACCAGTGACCTACTTTGTGCTGTCATTTTTCTCCCCTTCTCCTAAACCACAGGCAGGAAGCAGGTCACAACAACCAGCAGGCTTAAGATCTCTCTGCCACCACTTTTTTTCCTGAAGAATACAAAGCAGCAATTGCTCTTCACACAAATGGCACACCCCCATTTTGGCCACATAACGATGTGTGAGCAGACACATGGAAGAAGACTTACAGCTCACAGCTCAAGACTTCCTGAAGTTTCAGTAACTCACTGCAGTCAGGAAGTATGTTACAGCAGCCATGCATCCAAAGAGCGCCTGAAGTGCAAGTCAGCAGCTGAGAACACCAGCTTCCATCATCCCTTTGACAGTAAATTCAAATTCTATGGAGCACAACTATCAAAGCCTTGCTTATGAGGCAGTTTCAAAATCAATTTTATAAACATAAATACACACACAAGTTTTTTAGTTCTAGTCCAAACATTCAAGTAAACTCATGGATGTCAACACCCTTTCATTTTGAGATAAATGTTTCACATCACCACCCATCCTGATCTTCACCATCATAAACCAGCCCTCTACCCAGCAATAATGGAACAGACCTTTCCAGATCCCATGCAAGTCTAAGGCTGGCAGAAAATACCATTCAGTAATCCTCAGGGAGAACTAAGCAAGGAAAACTAATACTCTGACTGTTTAATCTTGAAAAACAAATTCAGAGATCAAATATAAAGAGAACTCTAACCCTCATTCAACAGCATTTTTGGGGCTGGTATGTGATAACCTGAGAACTAATGGTATGAGACAACTGAGCTTATCAGGGAATGTGCTAAGAGCGATGGATTTTGGTGCAAGACAGAGAATTCTAAATCACCCTCTTGGGAAAATTTGGATCCCCCAACAACCTGCTGCTTCAGGGAAATAACCTCTCTGACATCACCTGTTGTAGTTGCTTGCATAATGTAGATTTCTACCTCATATATAGGAACATGTCTGATGGTACTGAACATAAAAAATCAGGCTACTGGTAAATTTTAAATATTAATAGGAAAAAGTGGAAAAAGCAGTCACAAGGAAAAGGTGTTCTACAAAACTTCAAGGACCTAAACCAGTGAGGAAAAAAACCAGTCTGAGTGGCAAAAACAGTACCTGGAAGGATTACGCATAAAGCTGCTGAATCAAAAAAGAGAAGGATCATTTAAAAGAAAGGTGGGGAGATAAAAGAGAGGATGGAGCAGGTAGAAAATAGGCTACACCAAGGCTCTACTGCTGGGAACAACTAAGCAGCTGACACAAGCAACAGCCTCCAAAATAAGGAGGGATGAGAGCTGCAGGTGATCCCTGAAACAAAAGGGTGGGAAAAGACAGCACAAAGGAAAGCGGGGCTTCAGTCCACAAGATGGCAAGGAGCCTGTGATGTCTTAAAGTAAGGCTCTCAAACTTAAAATCAGGGAAAGGAAAAAAAAAGTATAAAAGATTTGCATCTGTATGCATGGTATTCTATGCTTTGCATTGCTACTGGCTTAAAAAAACAGGAAAAGCTCATTTTCTCAGTTCTCTCTGCTTAGTACAATTGAAGCTTTGTTACTACAGTGCAAACAGTAATCGTAATCCAAGATTAATTAGCCAAATTATTAGAAACGGAATTCCACAAGAAATATACCACACTAACTTTTAAATATTCCTCCCTTCTGTGAAATTCACCAACTTCAACATCCAGATGACACACCAAACCATTTGGCTCAGAAAAACTGACAAGCTGGATGACAACAAAGACAAACTCCACATTGGCTATCATATGCCCAAACTACTTCCATCATGAAAGAAATGTGGTCATTGTTATATTTTTACTGAAATTAATTTTCCTGCATTGATGAAAGCTAAATAGTGTTCTCTGATGAGGAATCCATATGGACTGCAGTTAAAGTACACTGCAAAGGACATTTGTGGGCTGTAACAGGTACTGCTGATACCTACAAACATGAGTTGCACCTGAAACTATCAGAACTGGAAAAATTTAGACAACTAATTCTTAACTTTCATATTATTACTAAATTAAATATGCCCATATTTCAAGTAAAGAGCTACAATTACTACAAAGAGAAACAGAAAAAATGCAGGAAAGAAAAATCTAAAAAAACAAATACTAAAATAATGTAATTTAGGGAAGATCAATTTATTTGAAGTGCGTACCTGTGGTAACGGAAGTGTAAGAGTGGGCTGAAAGTGCTCTTCCCCACCATCCTCAATTATAGGTTAGAAAGTATTATGCCACTCACATAACATAACAAGCAGTATTCTATAAATTCATTTATTGTACTTAATGTCTGTAAATATATTTAGGTAACACTGAAGTTGCATTCAAAGTCTTACAATCACTTTGGGCACCTGAGATAACTGGCATAATTACAGGAATATTTTTTTAAAAGAAAGGAATCCAGACATCCACTCAGTACATACCTTTCATTCTCTTTGTAACTGTCAGAATCAAAGTTTCCCACAACTAACTCATATGAAACACTGAGAATAGGTATCATTTTCCTTGGGTTAAAAAAATATCCAAAATCAACAACTACAAACATGCCGAATCACTGAAAAATATCAAGAAATATTCTGATACAGTATCACAAACAGTACCAACAAGCTGAAATGTCTGTGGTGCTTTTTGCTCTTGAACAGAGGAGGAGGATCAGTCACTCAGAAGCTGTGTGCAGGTCCCCAGTCTCAAAATGTGAGGAGCTCATCTCTATCATGGTTGTTCTGAGCATCTTCACAGACAAGGATTTCTGTTCTATGCTGTGGTACTGCAGCCTTTGACAAATTTGCTGAGTATGAAGACATCGATAACTTTGCTCGTACCAGTTTGATTCTGATCTCATCTAACAATCTCCCTCTCATATATAGAGGTAACCCTAAAGAACCAATCATTCCATACGAGTGTATCAAGTGTCAAAAAATCACAAAACATTTCCCAGAAGATTTTAATCTAAAATACAAAATGCTCAATGCATATATCAATACTGAAATCACTTTTCAAAATATTTTGTTGTGAAAATACAATATGAGATCTTGGTTTTGATTCCATTACTGCAAGTGAATGAGGGACAAGTTCAAAAGTACAGAATACCACTACATAAAATAAGATTTTAGAGGAGAGGGAAAGCAAACAACTGAAAAAAGCCAGCTTGCCCAGCTACATAAAAGCTACCTGGCAGACCTTGATAACCACAACAAAATCCTGTAAGGATACATGATTGCCTGCAGTTTGGTGAAGTTGAAGGACTTGAGTATAATTTCTGAAAATTTACTTTGTTGCCAATTTCATTTCCTTTTCAAAGGGCAAAAGGTTTACTATATCCTAGTTCAACAAAGCATTACAAAAGTAGGGTTTAATGAACTTACACCTACACATTCATTTCCCTTTGAGAACAACATTAGACTGCTCCAGGTTTTGCAGATTCACATATTTACCAAGCTGAATACAGTTCAGCAGAAACAAGCACACAAATGATGGAAAAAGGCACAAAATATCAATACGGTTAGATTTAATTTTGTTACTGAAATTGAGTGTGGTCCAACTATACACAGTAAATATCCCAGGTACTCATTCTTCAATAAAAAAGGAGAAAAAAAGATAGAAATGGAGAGACACTCCTTGCACACCCCACCAAATGACATGTCCAGGTAGTTCTTCAACTCCTTTCAGTGAGCTGTTATCTATTTACTGCCTCTTGACAAAATACATAAAACCTTCACCTGATATAAAGAACTCCACTTTGGGCATGTTTGGCTACCCTTCACATTTACTGGATTAAAGAGTAAAAGAAAAATTGCTCAATATGCTCTATATCACAGCAACTAGCTCAAGAAATAAAGATGACTAAGTACATAACCAAGACTTCAGACACCTATTTCCTTTAAGTGAGCAGTGGACTATTTTTAAAATTATTTTCACTGAATATTTAACTTAAAACTATTATAAAAAAGGACAAGTAAGAGATTCCAAAGATAAAACTCTGTGTTTTACATTACACATCTGAAATAAATACATAATTTAGTCCATAGCCAACAACATACTGGCTTAATTTTGAGAAGAAATTATTGCAGAAAAATAATTTTACAATGACTAAGTCAAAAGCTTGATTAGTAATTTGCTTTAGGGTTGTGTATTTATTTTGTTTTCACATTTACAGTTCTTTCAAGAATATTTTGACTTTGCTACTTATACATCATAGAAAAATTATTAAAGAAAACTAATTGTTTAGGTTTCTCACTATCAGTCTTTAAACACCTAAGTGTTCAAGGTTACACCGATTTGTTAGAAAGGGCAGGGTTACAAATTTTTTCCAGTACCTTTAAAGACATATGTCAGATAATTTGAAAATATAGTGCAAAAGCCCACTATCTCAGTATTACTTCAGAATTTCGTTTTCAGTTTAAAGGAAAATCAATCATTTGCAAAAGCATACGGAGACATTATAGTTAAAACTGGATTGCATTTTAAATTCTAAGTGGTTCACCTTCATTTTATTGAATAAATAAATCTAAATTCAACATCTCATAGCAATAAATTAAGTATTTAATAGAACTCACAGCAAATATCAAGGCACACAACAACTTAATTTATTGCTTTCCATTTGAAGGTTCCAAAATGTCAATAATTGGACTTCATAACTTCCCCCTGAAGAAGGCAACATTTTTTTTAAACAGAGAATTTGAGTAAGAAGTACGAAATCCACATGGTAAAGTACTGAATAAAGCCAAGATTCCATGCTGCACTGCTACAATGCCGAATGCTTATTCAGTGTTCTGCCATTTTGCTTCTATTTTTTGGTACAGCAGTAATGTTAATAAATTCCTACTAAGCCACAGAGACCAACTACAGCTACTAGAAACTGACAATAGTGTACACAAATTAAAAGAAAAAAGCCAGCCAAACTCTACCACAAAGAAATGTTCTACAGGAACATCAGCTTCATTAGATTATTTCAGGTCTTCAGAGTCAGCCTAGAAAGATGCTCTCTATACTAAATGCAATTCTCTTCTGCTCTCACAGAAAACACAAAAACCTTCTTTACACCCAATACTTTCAACACTTTCAAAGCTATTACTTAGTTTTTAGAATTCAACCAAAGAATAATACGAAGCCTGCCCTGCCATGGGTTATGGATGACTGCTTCTCCTCCATACTTCCCACACCATCATGTTGTGCTTTCAGGCAGCACCTTCAGGGGAAAACATCCCAAGTCAAAACAGCGGGTAGCAGGAGACAGCAGTCATGAAATAGTGGAAGCAATATCTAGTTCTCAATTAATAGTCTGAACCTATCACTTTTTCTTGTATTTTTTTTTTTTCTGAATGTAAGAACTAGAACCAATTTGCCCCAGATCATGGACAGAAAAAGACAGGTTATTTAATAATTCATCCAGCAGTTTAAAAATTCAAAAAATCACAACTACACTGTTATTACATAAAAGCCAAAACCAAGCAATACATCCAGTTCATTTGTTATCTTAAGTTATGAAAATAACCACCAAACTTCAACCACTCACCTTTGACACACTGTTAAAAGGATCCAAGCAGTGAAAGGCAGGACTCTCCAACAAAGTTCTACACACCACCGCCTGAAACAAAAAACATATATTTTAGTTCTAGCACTAAACTTACAACACTTCCAAATAGGTAATTTAGCTTTCAGGCGGCCAAAATCTCCTATGAGATGCTGAAGAGCAGGCAGAATGGCTTGAACTTGATCCACCTGTTCAGCATAAACAGACCCCATCTTCATATTTAACTTCTTTTAATGAATACAAGCTGATTTTAACCCCAAACAATCCAAACTATGTACAAGTTAAGCCTTCATAATACAGAGAAAAATCAATCAAGAAATGGAATTAAAAATTCAGCCTAGTTTTAGAAAGACTATATTTTATAAAGCACCATTATTTACTGTTTCCTTCACTTTTGTATTAGTCAGTTTAACTTGACTGTACTTTCTAAGAAAAAGAAAATGTCTCTCCGTGTGGAAAAGAGGTACAGCAACAAAAGCATAGCCAGGAGTTTTGTGGGGCAGTGAAGCATTTCCATCCAGAAGGCCCTCACACACACAGAGATGTGTCATTCAGCTGGATTACTACCACACGTGGCTTGAAGCCTTCTGGTACAAGAGATGGTGACCCAACGAGAGAGCTCTGACAGCAGTGATGAAGTTTGTGAAAGGGTCACAGAACCACATTCAGGGAAATTCTGGCTGGATGTAAAGAAGGCACAAGGGTGGCCAAGCACAGCCACATACACCCTGTGAAGTGATGGGCCTTCTGCCTGGGAGAGTCTCAAATTCTACTGAACATGGCCCCAGGTGCAGCCTCAGCCTTGAGAGAACATGCATGGCTTGTCCAGAGGTCCCTCCTGGACTCCACTGTTCTGTTAAGTATTTCAAGCCAGAAAAGTAACAGTTCAGAAGAGAGGTCAAAGTATTTAAACACTTGTTTCTGTTTTTTAATGACCCTTCTAACTCCACAGGATGTCTGACAAATTCAGGCTGTGTCAACCCATTAAGATCCAATTCAAAAGGAAGAAAAAAATTCTCAGCAACTTCTTGTGCTGCAGCCTCTACCTCATAAGGACGATGTGTTAAAACCCCTACACAACCCCAGGCCACTCCTGCACAAATGTTTCTCTTCAAAGTCTTTTCTGGACAGGTTCCGAGCAGTTATGACTCTACAACAGCCTCCTATGAAGAAATTAACTTCAAAGGAGCAAGTCACCCAGTGATCCCATGCACGATAATGAAGTATGGGCAGAATAAACAGTATTGACAAAGGTATTGTAAATACCTTACACAAATGTTTCAAAGTAAGATTTACTCTCCCATTCATTAATAGATGGAGTAAGAGAACTACTTAAGTCACAGTTTGACAAACATTTAAACCTAAACATATTGTTAAGGGGAAAAGAACACAAGACTCCCTGACCCTCAGCTCCTGCAAGCTCACCCTTTGGTCCCAAGCAACTGCAAAGGAAGACAAACTGTTGCCAGCCCTCCTGAAAAACACATAAGATTAAAAAAAAAAAAATAAATGAATAATGGAGGATGGCAAATTATGAGAAAATGTTATTCCAACAGAAGAGCCTCCGGATCCAATTCACCACCTGAATGAAGATTTGCCTGTGAGAGCAGAAAGAAGACTCAAGGGTGACCAATCCCTTCTCCTCTTCCAGGTGGTGGCTGGAATAGCTGCTGTCCCACCTGGGTTTTCAGTGTTCTGCAGACTCAGACCACAGGCAACAACACTTTGCTGTATCAATTTTTCTAATCAATTACAGACCTTAACTGTGTTCCCACTGAAAACTGCTCTATTGAAACTGCAGGACAGATATAAAGTATATGGGAGAGAGGCTTTAATAAATGAAGCAACATTAAAACCCCAAGGCAGAGCAGGTCTACTTTCCTGCTGGCTGAATGTTTTGTAGTACATGTTTTTCTCCTGTCAATAATACAAGGATATTTTTAATATTAAGAGGTAAAAAAGAGAATAAAAATCTCCTCATTTTTTTTGGTACAAGATCTTCCGAATAAGTACTATCTTTCCTTGTCCTACCTCACAAATCATCTACTGCTCATTACCATCTATTATTGAAGTGCTGTACCAAGCCTCTGATTTTGCTAGGGCATTTTTGTTTTCCTTAAAGAAAAACACAATACCTCCCTTAATTATTGCTTCCACCTTCACAAATGCACACTTGCAAATAGAACATATGTTTGAAAGTGAGCTGGAAAACAGCACTATTCATCATCAATACCTGAAAAATGAGCCCTGTATTTATTAGTCAAATAGAGAAGTACAGTTGGGGAAAAAAAAGTCCAAATTTCATCTAAACGCGTAAGAAAAGAATGAGTCATGTGTTTATCTCAACATAACAATGCTAACTTCCTTCTGTAGAGCGAGAAGAGTTTTATTTTGGCAGCTCAATTAAAACACATTGAAAGTAGTTTGGAATGTTAATGGTGATAGTGCAAATAGTCAAAGGAAGAAGATGCACAAAAAACCATCACTCCTAACAACACTCATATTGAAATAAAACTCTGTTAACCCAACAGATACACAAGCTCAAGATGCAGACTAGTCTCTGTCCTCCTTGGGTTCAATCCTGTTGCATTGTGACCCCATTTTCTATTTTTCTCATAATAAAAATCTTCACTTGGCTTTGGAAGAACCAGAGGAAGTTTTCTGCTACGAGTCACACTAACAGTCATTTCCCCAGAGGAGTAGCCAATTTCCATCACACACCCCCACAGTCCAAAGTTTTGCCCAAAACTCTGTGATTTGCCAAGTGACACAAACTGAGGGTGGAAACCCAGACCTCAAATATTTCAATTATATTTAAAATGTTCCTTTAGAATGTGTTCCTTGAAACAATCCTCAGCTACAGAAGTTCAGGACCTTTCTTCTCAAGGGTCAAAAAATTGTAACAGCAGTCAGGGTTTGGGACTACCTGCCCCCAGGCAGAATTTGCACCACACATAGAGTTTTCTTGTTCTCCTGCTATGTCCTACTAGCCAGGAATAGAAAGAAATATTTGATAGCACAGACATTCTGGGGAATGAATTGTTAGATTTTGAGTAGAGTACAAAATTATTTTGAATCACCTTCAAAAGCCTTGCAGCACACAGGACTTAGTGTTCACCCAAAAGACAAACTGGCACAACACTGGAAACTTGGGAAATCAAGTCAACAACTTTTTTTGGAAGTCAGCAAAGCAAATGGAGGCACAGAGGTGGGCAGTCTTCTCCCACAGTAGCCCCAGTGCCCATCAGTTCTGGACCATTTAGCACGATGCCCATTTGCCACGCCTCACTCAATGCATCTACTACTGGAGTACTGTCAGCCCTGCTGCATGCGAAATGCCACAGCTCCTTAGCGCTCCTGAGTCTCCTCATTCCCTACACTTCCCCTGAGGCCCAGAGCAGAGGAACAGAAGACTATGACAAGGAATAGGAATGGCAGTGAATAGGAATTGGATGAACGTGGGATTACAAACACACAAAGCAAGAAGACAAATTTATCTAGTCTTCAACAATAAATTTAGTCACTCATTTGCTTTGTAAATCAAGGTCTTCCAAACACAAGGACTATAAAAGTTTCACAGTAAAAAGCCTCTGTCAATAGTCCGATATAAAAGTTTGAACTTGATGCTTGCAAATGAGTACCAGAAGGTAAATATCAATAACATCTAATATAAGAATATTATTATAAAGGTTACTAACTCACAGAATAAATTAGTGGTCTTATAATGATTACATTATAAGAAACATCCACAGTTATTAACCACCTCTTCTTTCATTAATAGCTCTAATGCGCCCCATTTTCTTTATCTCCATGGCTAAAATCCAGATTCAGCCTTACAGCAACAATTTCCATGACAATTCTCTTAGGCTCTCTTCCCAATACCCAACCACCTCCTATTTAAATTCTGACATGAAATAGCTAAAATAATCTCTTTGATACTTAATATGCTAATACACAAGAATGATCTGACCATAAACCTGTACTGCACAGAGTGGGAATTTTAACTCCAATTGACACATTACTGGTGACCTTCTGGAGAACAAATGAAAAGCATCACATTAATACAAATTCTCCTGTGGAGAAGATCAAGTTGGCAATCTGCCAGTTCATTACACCATCTAGCTTCACTCCAACATTAAATATTGCCTTCCTTTGTAATTGACTGAAATACACTGGAGCAATTGCAGGTAACCACTTTGGGCTATTAAAGTATTCCATTAAGACTTCTCCATTAGGCAGATATTTCAAAAGAACTTACATTAAAATAGGCTATGTTCAAAATATTTTAACTATGCAGACAATTGGGCAAGCACAATCCAGTTCCATGGAGCAGTAGACAGATCAGGCTAAGCACTCAAAAGCTCAATGCCTGAATTTGCTTAAAGGGAAAAGAAACCCGACAAGTTTTTTAACACTCTAGTATATGCTTCGTATTTTAAACCTCCTAGTCATATACATTGTCTCAAAACTCACTTAATATTACCTTCTTCTACAGCTAAGAAAATGGTTATGCTAAAATAACCATTTTCAAAGTCAGTATGAAACACAGGGGGAAAAGAAAAAGGAAAAGTGAATTTACATCATATTTCAGTTTTCAAAAAGGCAGCAAATTAAAACACTGCATTATAATGTGTAGAAAATTTAAAAAAACACAAAGAGTTAAAATCCTTTCATACTATATAGTCTATACAACTAAGCTTTTCTTCTCTTAAGATTGTGGCTCCCTAACAGTGAGGAAGCAAGTGAAATAAGGCACAAGAATAGGTTCACTGCCTTGCCTGCAGAAAAGACTGTGAGATACTTAAAACACTGGGAAAAATTTGCGCTTGCATGCCAGCTATAAAAATGGGACTAGCCCTTGAAGCAAAGACAAATTTCTGTGTTTAAATGGCCTTTTTTAAGCAGTCCAGGTTTGGAGCCATCACCAGAGGTTGCACAGGTTACGCTAAGAAATTCATGCCTATTGAACAGCACACAGGCAGGAGGTTCTGCATCTTCTCTGTGCTCCTGTCTGGATGGAAGAGCTGTCGTGCACCTCTGGCCATGCTGTCTGTATCGAAGAGAAAGCAGTTAGACACATATCATTGGTCCTTCAAACAACTATTTCTTCTTTAAATAAACATATACTTGGGGGGGAATAGGAAGAGAAATGCAGCTAGAAAAAACATGCATGGCTCACACTTTAATCACACACAATTAAAGAATCTATGGTGACTTGTATTCTCACATAACTCCTGCAGTAAAATGCATATTCTCTGGAGTACGTATTTCCAAAAAACAAGAATATTTTTACATATATTTGCACAACCACCTGATATACTCATGACACACAAGTAGTTGGTAGTTTAAATAAAATCAGTATTTAAAATAAATACTGTCTTTCAAAACCTAGCTGCCATTGCAAGCTTCTTATTTATTGTATGTACATCCTCCAATCACTTGCATGACTAGCATCTTTTTAAACTGGAAAGGAATGAGGAGGGATACATCTGTTAGTGGATGCATCTGCTGAGATTTCTACAATATATATTGTACAAATTTACATTATTTTAAGAGAAATCACATGCTTTTTACATTTTCTAGCTCTCCCCCAAAAGTCTGAGCTACTAAAAAACCTAAATACTGATAACAAATTACTACCTAAACTCCTTGCAATATGCAATTTTTAAAATTCCTGGATTAAGCAGGATTTTCTACCTTGATACCTGCTGATAATGATCTAATTCATATTTGATTATGCCGAGCTGCAAACTTCTGTAGCAGTCCCTGCATAAGAACAACAACAAAAAAAAACATAAAGCACAGTCAAAAAATCATGAATGGGTGGCCAGAAAGCTTCCCCAACAGGAAGGCTATGAACTCTTTGAGAAGACGTGCAATATTGCAGTCTCAAAACCAAATAACCCCCATGACCAAAACCCCACATATCTGTTGTTCAGACCAAAAATCAAGCACCAAAATAAGTGCAAGCTGTGACCAGTTACTCTGCAAGCTGAAGGAAGCTTACAACAAAGGTGCTGTGCCACCCTCACCTGCCAGCTCCAGGTTTTTTAGCATTCCTATTCAAGAACTTTCAGCAAAAAGTGAAGTATTCAAACTCCATTTTACATCAATCCCCTATTTTTTCTTCTTTGTCTGCAGTAAGAAAACAGAGCTTGCAATCTTTCTTATCTTCTTTTTTTAAGGGTTTACAAGCTGGCTCTGTAAGGATATGGATAAATACCCCTAAAGCCCACACAGGAGAAGCAACAAAAGTCTTGATTCATGCTTAGGACAGCTCTAAACACTTCAAGAACCCTTACAAATGTACGTGGAAAGACCTGCATTGCCAATTATAACTGCCAATAACCATAGATAAGCAGAAACTGAACTGTACGTACCAAGGGTGTGCTTAAACTTTGTCTCACAGTGTCTCTAGGGAAAGGAAAGGATTAGACTTCAGCCCTAGGTAATACTTCACTAAGTGAGCTTCTCGGGCCATGGTTTGAGCATAAGAATTATTTTAGTTTCCTTAATAGGATGCTTTATTATTCAAATTACAGATACCATTTTTAGAAACATCTGAGCATCTATCATTAGTAAGAATTTCATAAACTAGTGCTTTAAACATAAACAGTTTAATAACTGGCTCCATTTGAGCTTCAGCCTTTTTCCTATCAATAATTTAATACTTTTTTTGTAAAAACTGTACAACAGTCTTTTCCATTAAATATAAAATCAGCTCAGAATTTTTGAGGATGACCCCAGTGGTTAGCAACTTACCAGCCCCAAGCAGCTCCTTCACAAATCTGTTTTTCCTATTGCAGCTTTATGTAAAACATTTTAAAGGCAAAGATGTATACAACCCACTGAATTATACCAGGTCTTCCAAACCTCTCTAGTAGAGTCAGAGCTTTTAACTCAATGCCTATGGATTTCAGGACTGTGGAAGATGACCACAAACAGCACGTTAATATACTCTTCAGAGTAATCTAGTAATCTGCACATGTGGTTTATTGAAAATTAACACCTCCACTGCAAAAAGATTCACAGATGCCTTTTAGAGAACTTAAAACCACATATTCCAATAAATTAGCTAACACAGAAGAATGTAACATTAACTCAGTATCAGAGAAACACTAGGCAGACACAACTGGTGACCACTCATAGCTAAGATGACTAACACTTAAAATAAGCAAATAGATCTCACAGTTACATGGTTTGAGATTATTTGCTTTGGGGTGAGATGTAACAGAAAATGGACTGTACCACGGGCCACAGAGGGTCAAGTAAGGCAGATTTAGCCTTCTGGCAATTCAAGTTAAAGGCTGACTGAAATCCTTATTAGAGTTTCTATTCTGGTAAATTATTCATTCTTTCTTAGTCTGAAGAAAATTTTCCCTATGTGTACATTGAACACAGCACTGTCTGAATTTAAAAGAATACTGCCACTACTGTTTTGGTGCTAAAATATATGGCAATGGTGATTTTAAGAGGGATAGGGTCAAGGTCAGTGTTTGTCTTTGAAGCCGCCAGGCAGATACAAAGAACTAGAGGAAATGCACAGAGCAGATTGTGACTGATGTCTTCAAGGAAACCACCGTCAGAAACTTCTTGATAACTCAAACTGCAAAGTGGCAAGTGGTTAATTTATGCTGACAGAACAAGGCATGGTTTGGGCACTCCCCAGCAAAAGCTGCCATCAGCAACTGCCATTGTTCCCCACACCTGAGCCTGTTTGCTGAAGGTGTCTGTGTTTCATCCTTCTTCCAGATGCTCAGCCACCAAGAATAAGGATGCTCTAGGCATTACTGTCCAAGCAGAGTATCTGACACTGAAGACTTTGCAAGCTCTGCTCTATTCTGTTAAGGCAAACTACATCTGAAGTATTGTCAGCATGAACGAGCCACTTGACTTGGACAGGACAGCAGAAAGAAGTCCAGGCTCCCAGGCCCTCAGGTGAAGAAATATACGACAACTTCAGCAGAGGGAGCAAGTTAAAGAAACCTCTCTAAACCACCACCATCAAGAAGAGCAGAAAACTACTGCTTACTGAAACTTAGTATTTCATTTACAATGCCAAAAAGCACAGGGCTGAAAAATACACATAATCAGACACTAAACTAGAATGAGTGCAATAGTAACATTGAGGCACTCAACAAAAAATCCCTTACTGACACCAAATAGGCTCAAATAATATCTAGTTTTAGTACTCAGTAATGCTTGGATGAAAATTATCTTCTTTGGGAGGAGCAAGGTATTTTTGCCACAGTTTATTTGTATATCAAAGGTTGTGAAAAACTGGTATTTCAGATTTTAAGTTTTTCTGAGTGTCTTCTGATGATGTAACTGAGGGAAAACAATAAAGTTCAAGTTGCAATAACCTGCATAAGGTTCAAGTACAAAACTACCAAACTAGAGGTTCACATCTAAGAGCCAAAGAGAACTGGAAGACAAACACATGGAACTTTGAAGTGGTTTTGCCACTTATACAACTTGGCAGGTGGTACAATGACCATCCTCTGAACATGGCAGAACAGCAGTCCCCAAAATCTCCATGTTCATCATGCAGGACAAAGATCCTTAGATCCATGTTGCCTTTTGGAAATAATGGCCAAGTTGCTCGGACCTCCACTCCTAAGAACACAGTCCCCCCAAAAACCTATTTTTTCTTCCAAGTTAACCATCAGAAAAGCAGCTGAAGCAGTTTTTGCCTGAACCACACAGAAACTTTGCTTTAGGCTGGCAACAGGAGAAGTGTTAATGCAGCTTTGGTTCCATCACAGCACACAGCAGTTCTAGCCACAGGCTGTGTTGTTACTGGTGTTTGGAAGATAACTAGGTATTCCAGAATCTCATCATACTCAAATAACATTTGGCAACAGCCTACCTTCTGAAGTTTTTAGCACTGATTTTTTTCCCCTTTCATGTCTTGTACACATTCAATGGTGTCTTATTCTACTCATTTTAATCACAGCAGTTCAGTGGCAGACTACAAATGAAAATGCAATAGAAACATTGCAGGCCCCTAATAATAGTCAAAACAAAGATTTCCTATGGCAGCTGTCAAATTAATGACATCTCCAAAGCTATCTAAATACAGTATCTGGGCAGAAATCCAATTATGTCAATTCTGTCTGAACACCCCAAAAGAGAGTCCTACTGGGGTTAGAAGTGGAAATAATTTTAAGTGCAGATTAGCTACATAAGCAGCTCCACTCTTGAAACTAGAACAAGGGAACAAAAACCTAAAGGCATGACATTTATCTGGATGCAAGGGAGAGGGGAAAAGGAACTGTTAGACATCTGGCAAAAGGTCAAAGCCAATTACCTTGTCCAAATTTGCCCCCAAGATAATAGCTTCCAGGTCCACTTCTTTGAAAAAAGATATATTGACTCAAGTAATTACAAAGATTTCTGCTTACCTCTCCATCCTCACCTACCATTTTGGTTTTTCCAAAACTTCTCTTTCCAACAAAACATTAACAGCAGTAGTATAACACGCCAACTTCCCAGAAGCACAAAATAAATGTACCTGAACTCTACATACAGAAAGATAATATTTTTATTATTCACATTATATACATTATTTTTATGTATTTCTACATAAGAAAATAATATTTTCCCTCATTTTGACAAATGGTATTCATTGACAAATGGTATTTTAATTTAAGAGTATGACTTCTTGCTGCTTTACTTAAATCATTTTAACTTCTGATTTCCCTTTTTCTTTGGAAGTATGTGTTACTGCCGAATTATGTGGCAAATTCTATTCTATTCTATAACCCTGCAATATGATTCAGTTTATCTGTTGTTTTAAACAGATAATGATCAAGGAGAAAGGGAGATAGTATTTTAATTCAACAAAGAAAAATAGGGATTTTTTTTCTTTCTTTGCAGGCATATTAAAATGTAAGTTTACCTGTTTTTTAAATGAAGCTATTCAAGAGACTGCTATGAAACAAAAGAAAAAAATTGCAGTGCCAAATAACTGAAGCAATATATGTTGGTTAGTAAATGCATTCTACCTAGAAAGCCTTATCTCTATTATGAATAGGTGAATAAACCTTTAAATACAAGTATGATGATCAAAAAGAGAAGACTGGTTCAGACAAAGTTTCTTAACCTGATCTGCCCAGAACATTTTCAGTGGTAAGGATGTAACTCACTACATATATATTGCAAGCGCTTCTGGTATCAAGACAGCACAAAATTCAGGAGAGAGCGAAGCATTCATTATTAATGTGGCTATATTTAGGACTGTGTATTCCAAGCCTGTGCTTCTTACACCAAGACTAACCCAATTACAGGTGGGTACTTTTTGTTTCTGTTTGGTTTTTTTTCCCTGAAAACAGTCATTAGCAATACTCAGAAAAATATCTTGGTCAAAATCTGGTGCATTCTGGAGTATAGAGCTAATTCAAAAAATTCAAAGAAACACCTAAATACACAAATGCAGGGCTGCACTCGAGAACTCAAGATAGCCTTAATTTAAAAGCAATGCCAATGAAGAGCAGCTACATTTTCTTAGGGCACTTAGTCTCAAAATCGCTTTTCAGAGGTATTCACAGACATCTCTTTGCAAGGCAGCAATTTTGGATATTACCAGTTTGAACCAAATTCACATCAGTAACCCATATGTTTTCTGCTGTTAAAGCATAACAGAGAATATCAGACATAATAATTTTAACTAAACTTCTAAACTAATAACAACTTTATGGTATTCACATATAATATACAGTTAATATACTGAAAATATACAGTTTATATATATATATATGAAAATATACAGTAAATTGAAAATATCTCCCAACTGAATCATGCAGTCAATGAGCCCATCAGAAGCATTTTGACAAAGCCTAGAACGAAATTCTTTAGCCACAATTTTGCTCAACTTCCCTTTTTTTTTTAAGAGTATATTCAATCAACCTATTTGTTTCTATTTTCATAGAACGTTTAATTTTTGCATTTGCTCTTTACAACAGAATGAGCACAGTACCATGAATCCTCCTTCATGTCACACAGGCACTGCAAATCCAATCAAATCCAATTACTACTCCATTCCTATTTGTTTCCAGTTTTGTATGAGATTTAATTTTTGCATTTGCTCTTTACAACAGAATGAGCACAGTACCATGAATCCTCCTTCATGTCACACAGGCACTGCAAATCCAATCAAATCCAATTACTACTCCATTAGGTCTCATTTAAATCCCATACGGTATGACAATAAACTGAATGAAATGAGAATCAGCACATTTTTCAACCATCTTTATAGTACGACATAGATGGCAATCACAGCTTAATAAAATTTCATTTACAAGAAAGAAAATTCAGAGCTACCTTTCTCTGCCAGGCATTTCAGAAACACTTGGGAAATGCCTCTTCCCACCATCCCTTGAAGAAGCCAGTAGCTATTTCATCGTTCTCAAACAACTGTTCATCCTGCTTGTGGCAGAGAAATTGGTCCTGGTCCCAGTGCTCAAAACGTATGTCAACCATAACAACAACCACCAGGTGAATTCAACATTTACTCCAATGGTGTCCCAGTTCTCATTTTCTTGTTTGTTAGGGTTTGTTTTATTTTGTCTGTTGTTTTTTAAAGATTTCCTGAGTAAGGAACCCTTTGACACAGGGCTACTTCATGTTGGAAAACAGGGAGGGGAGATCAAAGCAAAACCTCACCACCCTGAAGGGTACTGAAAAGATGATGAAAATTTAAAAAATTAGCTCTTATCCTATCTGGATTTTTAAAATTATCATTGCTAAATATTTCATAAATTTAGACAACTTTCAGAAGCTCTGAATACTTCACCACTTCAGTGCTGTTTATTTATGGATACATAATAATCATGTCCCTCTTTCCATACAGTAGTTCCCAAGCTCACCCAACTACCCAAACATTTATAGATGTCCAAGTCTGTCCCTTCTTTTAGGAACAAACAAAAGAAAACAAATAAAAAATCCCCCATTTGTAGTAGGCAGTCACAACAGTCAAAGCTCTCTCTAAAGAGTACACAAGAGCCTTGTTGAATAGCTCTTTCTCAATAGCTAACCTGACTAAATCATCTTCCTCATGCAGGCTAGAAATCAAAATGTCATGCTGCCATTTAAACACATGATCTGTTGCTAAAAAACAAAAGCCAAGAAAACATCTGCTGTCCACTTTCAAACACACATGCCAAACACTTTGTTTCTAGTACAGAAAGGCTCAAAGAACAGACTTCTAAATATTTCAGTCATTTTATTAAACAATTCTAGTTACAGTTTTATTAAATTTTGTCCTTTACATGCCTACTGACAACCTGAGAAACAGATAAATTCCAGACAGAGAGGATGGCTGATGGGGGGAGGGAGAGTAATTACATAATTTCAAGGTTGGTACTCCAATTCCACAATTAAAAGGGGAAGATCTGGGCCAGAGTCTTCTTGGTGCAGGGGAGAGTAAAAGACAATAATATGAGGTTGGGGTTTGGTTTTTTTCCTTTCTGTGACAAAAGGAAACAAAAGGCAGAGTCATTTTTCCATGCATATTTCTCAATCACATGGGCTTCTCTGGTGCATTTCCATGGGGTTTTCTGCATACACTTTAAAATGGCTTTATCGACCTGCAGGAATAGAAGCTTCACTAACAGAAATATGAAGACACTGGCTTCATGATCCGAACATCTCTGCCTAAAAATGAAGCTAAGAGCATAATCTCTGAGTTTTTTAAAACTAATAAAGATCTGAAAATACTAAATTGTACTTGTATACTTAAATAATTTTTAAATTCCTGATTAACTTCAAAGGAGGCAGAACAATTACCTCTCCTTTCTGCATGATTTTAATTATATTGGTTTTCTTTGTCATTTACCATTCCTTTCAGTAGATTATGATGGCAAATATGAATCTTATGACAAGAACAGATCCTTTAGGGACCTTACACATCTCAAATTGCAAAAGAGCACAAGCATCCCACATGCTTCAGAACACAGTCTATGACATGAAACCTAAGAACAAGTCTCAAAAACTCACTGTTAATTGCTAAAGCATACACACAATTTTTCTCCAAAAAACTAGTTATAACAAACCTTTCATTTAAACCAGCAATATGAAAATGCCACAAGTGTTTTCTTCCTGACAAATATGAAGTAACAGTTCCCAGTAAAAATTAAGTATTTTCAAAACTAGAACCTACCTACAGACTGTGAACATATCAAGTGCTCAAATTATAGCTACTGAATTTTTAGAAGCACTAGGTCCTTAAGAAGCAGTACAACAAGCTTCACGTTCTTAGCACATTTGACATATGGTGGCAAACAAAAAAAAAATTAAAAATAAAATCAACCCAGGAACAGACATGCTGTGTGAACAGGACTCAAAATTTTGGTGATGCTCCAGGAATCAGAAATAAACCTACCATGACAATACAATATCAAGGATAAAAAGCATGATGCATCATCTAGTACTGGTTCTGACACCAGAAATGGGGTACACCATTCATTAATTCATTCCTTTGCAAAAAAAAAACTTATTCTCACCTTGTATTTTACCAGGTTGTAGTAACTTTACATGTGCAAACTTCTTTCTATCAGAATTCTTAT
>NW_005054315.1:5823491-5841193 GCF_000277835.1 Geospiza fortis
ATATTCAGCATTTCAAAAAATATCCAAAAAAAAGCAACTCAGGGCAATTTATTTTTATTAAAGGCATATTACTATCTTACTTTGTGAGATACAAAGGAAACACAAGACAGAAAAAAGAGCAACCCTACAGAGGACATACCAACCAAAATTTCTAGCAGGGGTTTTTATGCCTATGTAAAAAATTTTTGAAGTAGACAGTGCCCAATTATAAACTGTAAGGATAAATGTTACACACTTTGCTTAGCTTGTGTTTCAGAAGCCAGTTTTAGCTTTGCCACCTAAAAATGACTGGCTGGCTTCACCACATAAACATGACTCCTCTTTTCTGCAGAATACATCCTGATGGGAGCTTCAAAATGACCACTTTGGGTTTGAGAACCAAACTCAAAACTGTCACATGGCAAAAATGCCTCCTGAATAAAGCTTGAAGGAAGAATCACCTCAAAGGAGGATAGTATTGTTTCTTTGTCCAGCCTTTCAATGTCCCTACAGGCAAAAAAACTTCTCTTTCCTATCTGCTCCTATGTCCCTGGAGCAGAGAGGCAGGAGGACTGCGTGGACCTGCTACTTGAAGACAACTTACACTGGTGAGCAGAAGCGCAGATAATCTTGACGAGCACCAGCTTTGGAAAGTTATTGGCACATATTTATCAGTCAAATTTATAATGTCAAAGAATAAGCCATTAGTCTAATACACACACATCCACAAACTTTGAATGGCATCTTGTGTACCTATACAAAAGCTTTACCAAAAAATGGAATGAGATCATGGGGTCCTCAAAAATCAGAGTCACAAGATTTCTGTTATTCTCAGCAGGGCAGGATTTCTCCTCCCCCCATCTCAAATGACTGACTCAGGCTAATTACCACCAAATGTTATGAAACAATTCTTCACTAAATAACCCAACCCAAAACAAAACAAGCCAACCACACACATCTATCATTTCAAAGAAAATTTGCAGAACCAGAAGTATGTGTAAATTGATGGCCTAAGGGCAGCAAGAATTCTGCTTCAAGTCTACAGAACTTCTCCAAACAGTACCAACACGTAAACGAGATTACAAATCTACCAGGGCTACATTTTGATTGCTAACACATGTTATCATATCTTCTTAGTGCCATTACCTGCAATATCTACCAAGCAATAACACTTGGATGGGCATGCAATCACAACTTTATTTCAGAATTGCTCTTTGCTGGTGTTTTCAAAACAGTAACATGGATAACAGATATAGTCCTTTAGTAAGTGGCTAGTAAAGATAACTCACATGAGACGGTCAAGCAGTGAAAAAGAAGATGAAGAAACAAGACAAGAACAGCCAAAATGTTAGAGGAACACTGAAAGAGATGAAGAAAGGTTTTAAGCAATTAGCAATCCCTTCACAGACAGCGAAGGAAAAATACACACAGAAGACCTAGCAGAGCTTAGTTTTAACTTCACCTGATGACAAACAACCACCAATTATTACAGTATTCAGAACAATTTGATAGAAAATGAGGGTTGGCTGGTAATATCCTCAGAACAAACACTGGTTTTGATGCAGTGGAATTTCCGAGATAATACATTCAAGAACATTTACAAAGAATAAAGGAAACACGTATCACCTGCAATGACCATTACACCAAAAGAGCTCAGGTTTTAGCTAGTGTTTTGTATTTGACAGCTTAAAGTCCAATTCTGAAAGATAAAACAAAATGCTAACAAATTCAAGTCAGTCTTTCAGAAAGGGAAGAACTGAGGAGATATTTGTTGCTAATTCTGATCCAAGTCAGAGATACATGATGAAAAGTTCAGCATACAGGGATTCTTCAAATGGCTGACTACATGTTCTATTTTGTGATTTTTCCCAAGTGTTTCTTACCCAGATTTTCTTAAAGATATGAATATACACAGAATTTCTAGAAAAGTTGGAAGAATAGTTTTGAAACAAATGTATAAAGAAAGAGGACTATCTAACAAATTCAGTGTACTAACACCCCTCTTAAACCATTCCAAAACCAGTTTCTATATGGATGGCAATTTGAGAAGTGTATTGCCATTCTGACACAAAACCTTATGTTTCAAAATTGTTTGTGCATAAAGTAGGTGAAGTTAAAAACTCTAAAATGTCCTTTATTTTATTCCTACCAAGACACACAGAAATTGCATTTCAAAAATTCCAAATTCTTGATTTCAAATAAAAAATTTTCACTGAAAATATACTTGGTGCTACATATGGTTTCACAGAATGTCAAAAGCAAAGAACAATGACTTATTACTATTGTGGGGATCTCTGTACTCCAGAGTCTTTAAGTGGAATACGGATCTAAACTATAATTTCGTATTAAAAAAAGTTTGCTTAAATTATTAAAAAAGAAAGCCACCATGTCAAAAAGAGGAAGATAATTCGACAGCCAATCGCACACTGGGGGAAAAAAACCCAAAACTATTCAGAAAGAAAGAAGGTATATAGTTTTCTCCTCCTTGAAAACTACAGGAATTTCCAACAGCTGCCCAGTGTCACCCAAGAGTACATGCTCCCAGCATTAAGAACCCCCCACTGTGACTTCTACCAGGGAGGGCTGTCCCAAGGGCCAGAGGAGGATTGCACACACACAGATCCCAAGGGCAGCTCCTGGCCCTCCTGATACCACTGGCAAGAACCACAGCTTCCTGCTTCTCAACTCATCAGAACAGCCTAACCACAGCAAACTGATTTATTAAATAAAATAGACCTAACAATCAGTATTTTCTAGGAAGAAGGAAAACATTTTTCCACCGTGCGTGTGAGAACATCAGAAATGTTCGTAATTATAAACACCTGTAAAACTGCAGCTTTACATGCCTGCAACATCATTCCTTTGCCATCATTTTTTTGAAAAAACTGGAACACACAGCATACTCTATCATTCAATGTCAGAAACAGCAAGTAACTGACACACAACAAGTTATATAGAATCATGGAGATGACCTAACATGAAGAAAACTCAGAATTTTATGAAAAGCCTTATGGTTTCACACAAATCAAAGAGCATGAGGCTGTGTGTTGGAAGTGGTCATGAACAATTATTGTATCAAGGTACATTTTTTAAAAGAAAAATCTGGGGGAAATTATTAAGGAGCATAACACGATTTTCCCTGTGAACATTCAGTTACTCTTAGAGCAAGAAAGAATTAATTTTACCAAATTCTACCAGCTAAGCAACTATCGTGGCAAAATATTAATCACTCAAATTAGTGATCTCACAACTACATCACATTCCCCCTTTTTACATTAAAAAAACTTAAAAATTAATTGCCTGATTCTGAAGAAAATTCACAAAACTGTGTAAGCTGATCACACAACTGGTCATAAGGAACTACCTTAATAGCTTGCCCTCTGCAAAGAGGAGAAGATTTATATAACCAAAACCTTACACAACTTCCCCAAACATCTTTTCTGCATTTAAAACGTTTACATAAAGTCTCCAGAATGAAAAATAATCCTGGTACAAATACCTTTAGTAATGCTTCCTCAGCTTTTACTAACCAACACAAGCTTAAGAAATCTACTCAAAAGTACAATCAATACAGAACCTTTTAAGGAAGCAGAGCATATACAGAAATATAACAGTTCGACAATACTTAAGAATTAAGGTCACGCATTAAAGTCTGAAAAAAGGTTTAGGCACAAAAAAGGGTTGGAAATGAAGAATTGAAAATGGTAACAGGTGCCAGTAGCAAAAAGATGCTCAGTATTTCTTACCATCTCCCAGAATAGCACAGCAGCACATAAACTGACAACCCTGCTGAAATTAGTGCATATTTTGAAACATAAATTACATCTACACCTTGCTGCATTAGGATGGCAGCTCAGAAATAAGCACACAATCCCTCCAGCAGAATTTACTTCAAAGCCTTCCCATTCCTCTGCCTACAGAGCTCAGCAATAGATAAAATTGAGAATGTAGTTTTCATTCATTTCTTCCAGGCACTCTAAAATTCACACATGCACCTCAGAGTGGTTTGAAATCTGGTATGCCATATGGCAGTACACTTGTCATTTCCAGAAATATGTTGAATATGGGTTCCAGAGATATAAAGCCCCAATAAAAAAATTTAAAAAAAAAGAAAACAAAACCAAAACTCCTGAAGCCAACAAATTCTGCTCAAATACTACACCAGGTTTATACTACACACAACTGGAGAGCCTGGGCTTTGATCAGGCTTCAAAGAATCTCTTCATTTGCCCCAGAAAATAAATCTGATGCCTTAGCTTGCGGAGGCTTATTTCCCTACTGTTTTGCAACTCTGTAAAGTTATTTACACTTGCCTTAAGTGAGAGTGAAGTAGAAATGATACATCAACATCAATAGTAGATTTATACAAACACATTGCACTTGGAGCACAAAGTAAATGATTTACAAGCTGCAGAACAGTGCAGAATCAGGATCAAGGGTTTTATGGCTACTCCAGTGTGAACCTACTGAAGAAGAAATAATTACTTCTCATTCCTACATAAAATGTTTAATGGTGCACATGATGAAGTAACATTCAAAAAAACCAAAAAACCTCCCAAACAAAACCCCAAAGAATTAGGAAACACATTAAAAAAAAACTGACAAAAGAAGTAAGGCTCTCCTGCTGGCTGAAATAATCACACGGTCTCAAAGCTCAGCAAATTAGAGCGAGATTTCCAAAAAATTGGCAGAGCTGAACTAAACATCTTGCTTTTGCCAAAATGAGCGAATCCTGTGCTGTAGGTAGAAATCAACTAATTCATCCCTCTACTATAATTTCTACTTTCCAGGGCCGTCTAATTTTCACTATTTGCAATCTCTGATTAAATGATCTTTCTTTTCTGAGAAAGAAAACTCAGATTAGCAAGCTGAAATTAAGTAACATGACATGACCACAAACAACTTTCCTCCTTGCTTTTTTCTTCCAAGGATGTAATCACAGATACAGAGAAACAGAGACTCGTGCCCTTTTTTGCAGGCACACACCCTTCCTCTCTTTAAACCTCATATTGCATCTTGAAACTAAGTTATCCTAACACACATCTTTTTACCCCTAAGATGAAAATTAACAGTGAGTGGTAACTGTTGACATGACCTCCTTTAGGGATGATACTAAGTTTTCACACACACACACAGAAATCAAGAAAATAATCTTACTCCAGGGGGTGGATGCTATAATCTGCAACAAACTTCCCAGGTTCATATTCCATAGAAATACCTGGTTTGGAGACAGTGAACGTGTGCTATTTATCCAAGTATGCAGAGGTGACTTGGAAAAAATTGGCAAGGAAATACAGGTGATTCTATTATCAGAGTCCAATCCAGATCTACACAACATTTCTATGAATAAAGAAGTAAATCAAGAGCATTTCAACTGTATGTGGGAAGAGTATATTTGCAAGCACCTAGCACCTCATGGCAGCATTGACTGGGATATGTAACATAGCACAGACACTCTTCCCCTACACTAATCCGTCAAGTTCATCCCAGACCAGGATCCCTTCAGCTGCTGCAGCTGATGAGAGGGTTTCAGCCTTACAGAGACAAGACTACCAGACACACTCATCCTTAGGAGATGTGAGTGGCAGGTATCAGCTCATTGCTGCTAGAGGCAGGGGGTTTTGAGAAAGCCAGGGCTTTTCCCCCAGGCATAACAAGCACAGAGCTGCCAGCCACTGGTGTTGCCATCTAGGGAAGCTATTCCCTAGAAAAGCAAGAAAAATGCGTGGGCTGAGCTGAAAAGACAATGCAGAAACTAAAGCAAGCAGAAGAGTCCTCTGTAATACAAAAGGTGAAGAAAATCCCCATGTCTGCTAAGATTTAGGCTGAAGAGCAGATCTCTCCCCAACACATTCCACAGCCAATAACTGGGTTTTTCAGATACACTGAGCTTGTGGGTGGGATGAAAAGTGGTTTCCACATGCTACAGCAAAGTTTTACTGTGCCCAGCAGACAAATAAAGCATGCTAAATTTCCTGAGCATTTTAATATTCACTGCAAAGCATAGTAAAACCAACCAAAACCCTAGAAAACCTACACTTTACAGAACTTTCCATATATTTTGCAGATGGCATTGAAACCATCTGCTGATGCTGCCAGAACAATTCAATAACCACCAAAATCTGTGTTTGACAGGTCCAGACCTACTGTAAAGAAAGGAAAATCTGAATGACTTCAGCATGATACATAGAGGTGTTCCTGGATAATACAGATTACATTTCTTCTTTAATCATTTTTCCAATAAAAGCAGTGTGAAATTTAACCTCTGTGGTACTTTTAATTGTAGTTGTAGGAAACAAAACAGCTGTCAGCTACTGAAGCCTCACACACACCACCATCCTCCCACAGCTATTACTACACTGACAGAAGAACTACAGAAACTGTTCTCACAGTGGCACACCTAAAAAACTGAAGAATCAGAACCAATTCTCAACTGTGCATACACTTCTTTTAATCATCATTTTCTTCTTCCTATAAGTGCTTTTCTTTGCAAAGTCCCAAATCCAAACCTCAGAAAAGTTAACTACACACATTCATAAGTGGCTTGAGTATCATAACTCCGTTGATTAAACATTTGGAAGAGTTCACCTGGTGGCTTTGAAGTGCAGCTGAGGACCAATTCAGGGCTCTGCAAGTGGCAATATACTTCTTGAGGATCTATCAGTAAAGTGGTAACAATCCTTTGGGCAAAGCAAAGCCAAAAGAGTCAAGATGGGAAACAAAGCTATAAACAGTAAGAATGTGGAAGTTTACTTCCTGTATGCAAGGTTAGCAAACTATTACAACATCAAGGTACATGTCAGTCTTTTCCTTTCTTTCTTACAGATTTAGCTTTTAAGGTGCCCAGTGCACTTTTTCAAGCTCTTGCTACCTATTGTAATTCTATACTTGAAGATCTTCCTGCATTTCGAGACAATTATTATTTTGCTTTGATGCTTTTTTTCTTGGATGTTTTCCAGATGAAGTTCTAAATTGAAGCTCAGCAGAAAAACGATCAGAGCACTACATTTCAATAACAGAAGCATTGAAAGTGTGGCCTTCAGTGTATTAAAGTCATTGCTGGAAGCTACATATGAAAATATATTACCCACCTCAGAAAATCCTCCATTGTTATAATTTGGTCATTTCACACACCAGTGATCAATCTCAGCTGAGCACATTCTGTAAGTCCATACATAATGATAAAAAATTAGACATACTGGAGAAAAATTTAAGTCTTTCCTTTGTGAACAAGTATATTCACCTAGTGATTTTATATAAAAATCACATTTCTACTGCTTCTTGGTATGAAGCTAAACAAGGTGAAGATATACAAATTGTTGGTTACAAGGGTCAATGACTCAGCAACCTGTATTATGTCCACTTTGCAGCAAAAGCTGATAAGCACAAAACAAATACTTTAAAAAACAATCTTAGAAGTATGCCCACATGAAAATTTTTTAAATGTACATACACAATTAAGGCTACTAACTGTGAATCATGCATCCTTTGTCTAACCCTTCCTGAACTCAAAAGTTCTATTTCCAACTCTCTTTCCTTTACCTGCCCTTAAAATTTGTAAGTTTCAGATCACTGTTGCATATAAAGTCCTCAGAATCAGCAAGTGTCAGTAAGTATATTACAGCACATCTACAAGCTGAAAACCCCAGGCTACATTTCATTTCAGTACAGAACAACACAGATTTTTCAGAACAGCAATGTTCTGAAGAAATATTACAAAAAAGAGAATATCCAGGTATTGGAAAACAGAAAAAAAAAATGAAATAATATTGCTTCTACCATTGCCCCAACATTCTATGACACTGGGATCCAGTGCTGAACCTCATCACACAATTCCCTCTACAGCAGCTCTCCCACACTACAAAGAGTGGACAAGCAGGAGGAGGATGTATAGTGAAGGAAAGTCCAGTGTCATTTTTATACAATTCATCTTAGCCCAAAGACAGCTCATACTGGTAAATCCTATGCCAATTTGGACCACATTAAACTCAGATTTAATTAATCATTCTCAAATACCAAGTTGCAAGCATATACATATGAAGGTAGAAAATAAGACTGATATTCTGCAGAATAACTTGTAAAGCACCCTACACTTTCTCCTACCCTGAGCAGATATAGGCAATCAGACAACCTTATTTCCGTGACTGCGTGCAACTACATATTTAGCTAGAATAGAGAGCCAACAAAACACTAAAAAAATATCTTCATCCAGATCCCATTCACAGCTGTTAATTTAATGGAAAGACTCTTCCGGCATGAAGAATACATGAGTAATAGCCTCCACGGGAACTTTAACAGCAGATCGTTAGACAAAGGGCTTCATAACGCAGCAGCTGGACGCCATTCAGCTACCTGACAGCCCTGTGCTGCTTGGAAATAAAAGTTTTAAGTTAAACTTGGTAATCTGAGGCAGACTGGTGCTGCCCGGGACTGCAAAGGGAGCAGAAGGGAGATGGGGTAAGGAGGCAGATTTGGATGCTTTGAAAGAAGTATTAGAGCAAAGGGCTGCATGATGCAAGACAACGTATCGCACACAGCAGCTGCAGGAAAACAGATTTCTCTGCAAAACAGTTACACACAG
This sequence comes from Geospiza fortis, assembly GCF_000277835.1. Taxonomy (NCBI): domain Eukaryota; kingdom Metazoa; phylum Chordata; class Aves; order Passeriformes; family Thraupidae; genus Geospiza; species Geospiza fortis. The sequence continues at coordinate 5,832,052 of NW_005054315.1, forward strand.
TCATTTTAGCCTTCCATAAATTTACAGTACTTCAAATCAATGCCACTGAAAATTCTAGAAAAACAATACAGAACATTTATTTATTACATTTCTCAATGTAAAAACATTTCTTCTCATTTAAGGAAAGATGCATATTGACTGACCCATGTCGGAGCTCACCCCACTACCCTAACCCCTAATTCCAGAAAATATTCATAGAAGAAGGATGTTAAAATCAATTATACAGAAATATTGTAAGCAAGGGTTCAAGTGTATCCTCATTTCAGAAAGTTCACCAACTCTACTTCTGCAATGTAACTGCAATGTTCCAGTCAAATCTTACCCATTCCCAAATGTGTGTAATCATGCTAGACAGATTACATTTTTCCTAGTTTTATCTAATATTTTATTTTCTTTGCTTAAATATTTCTGCTGTATGAATGGATTACAGACAATCTAAAAACACATCCACCCACAATCAAGGATATTCCCAATCCTAATTATCTACAAAATACTGTGCAACGGAAAAGGCAGAGGGAAGAGATTAACAAAGCAAAGACACAGATGATCACCGTCAGTTTGGACGGCACAATAATCAAGGTGTACACCAACTACATTGAAGATTTTCTTGAATTAAGTATTTACAGATTCATAAAATAGAATGGCCCTTCCCTAAGAAAATCTAAAGATTCATGTACACAACTGTCAAAACTATGAATTACATTGATACCAGGTGCAAGTACTAATATTGAGATTTGGAGTTTTGATTGCTGTTGTGTTTTGTAGGGGTCTTCCTAATATCTAGTAGGTGCCACAATTTTAGAACAACAGTATCAACAATTTAAAAATCCACTGAAATCCAGCTGCTTAACATCAGGCATGACATCCTGCAAACTAGGCACACCCCTCACATTCAAAAAAGCCTGTGGCAGGAAAATGGCATAGGAACAAGACAAGGGCTGCTACCAGTCAGGTGGGCAACAAGCAGGCAGAGCCAACCAGGGAGCAGCACTGGAAAAATGACCTCCTCTCTAGCACAACTCCACCTTGACTCACCTGCATTCATGACTCACTGATTCTTGCTACTTTTGAAGAATGAAGCATTTAAAATTTTACTACCTGCTTAGCAAGCACTGTATAATCTACTAAATACCAAGCTGCTTCAAATGCTATGTACACTCAGTAATGGTATGTATGCCGTTGCTGCAGAAGAGTAAGTCAATGGCCATTAATTCAGATTGCAGTTATGTATGGTATCTTCTTTTAACCACAAGTATATCACTTATATTAACTCAAAGGAATCTAAATGACCAGCTACTTAACCACTAAAATTATCTATCTGGAAAGAAGGAAAAAAATCTCGAAGAACATAACAGACAAATCACAAGGGCAAGCAAGTCTGAAAAGACTTTTATAACAGAACACTGAAATCAGGTCTAGCTGCACCATTAAACAATCTAATACAGTTAAAACATGGGGGGGCAAAGCATTTTAAAAGTTATGAATTTCCATGATCTGCATTAATATACTAATTTTCAAACCTGGGTTCCTCCAGAACAGGAATTACAATCCTCAATGCATTCAAGAGCCTTTCTTGCATCACATTTTAGTTTTCCTATTTTTTTCCTGTTTTCATTCATTTTGGTTTTCTATTTTAAATTCTAGGTTTCCACATTTTTAAATAAAACACAAAACTAACTAATTCCTTGTTTCTTCCCTGAAGGAGTAACTTCCTTTTCCATCAGCTTAAGCAGGCATTATATCAAGCACTGCTTGATCCACACCTGTTCTACAACAGCTCAGTATTACTGTTCATTAAACAATCCTAAACTATTAGGAGCCACACTGACTTTATGGGACTGCTGGAAAAGTCATGTCATACACAATGTATAGGCAAAAAGAACGTCTCTAAAAATAAGCTGGCTGTGTGACACTACAGCAGAAGTTCCATAATTCAACATACAAGTTGTGACAAGTAAAGAATGTGTAACTAAGAAAGAATTGACCCGCAATGTAACAGTGGTTCTTGTCTTGGAAGAGAAGGGCATATGGCTCGTCTTCGTGTTTTGTAAATAAGACACGTTCACTCCAATAGGACCACTCGTGGTACTGAGCCCATGCTTGCATTTTCACAGGGCCACAAAAAGGGAGACAGAAATTGGGATACAAAACAAAGAATGAAACTTTGGCAAAGCTTTGACACTGTGTCTTCCAGAGTGGTGAAAGAAATACCTGAATAAAATAAACATCCAGAATCTCCTGTCAGCAAAACCAGAAAAGATCCTAAAGGAATACAACCATGAGTATTATAAGACAAGACTAACGGAGGAAGACAAACGTCCCAATAATGACATTACCCAGACTTTAACAGTTTTCTGCCATAGGAAGTCTGTAACATTTCAGTTCATTATGATTCCCCATGCATCCCTTAAGAGCCTCAAAGCTCATAAAAATGATGTGTCATATTTTGATACTTGTACTAAACACAAGCTTTGTGATTACCAGTGTTTAAACCCAACACAATTCACACAGTCCTCACTGAGGTATCTGATTAAATTTCTAATATTCATGAACTAGAATTTTAATATTGAATGCTCAAAATGATTTAGGTCTTTTGATGTAATGGAACATAAGTTCTTTAGTGTCAAGTGGAAGGCAGATCCTTTATTATGGCATTAATTATTTGGGATATTAGCATTAATTTCTTTCTCTATTTGAATTAAATGGAATTCAAAACAGTGTGAATTTATGAATAGTCCACAATATAATTATTTCTATATTATCCCTGCAGCACTAGCAGAAAGACTGCCAACAGACCTAAAAATGTAAAGGAAGGTGATGGATCATCAATTTTTCTTTTAATCTTTTTTTCTGAAAGACGGGAAAGGTAAAAGCTCAGAATGTTTATACTCTAAATGGCTTCACTCTTTTTTTGATGTAAAAATACCTGTCTTTATACCTGTAAATGCCACCTACATTTTTTGCATTCAACATGCAATGATTAAAGGAAAGCACAATTAAACAAGATATACCATAACCAAATTATTTTATGACTGGAACAAAAACATTCTTAATTAAAACCACAAAACTGAAAAAATAGCAGGGATTTTTAAAAAATTTCAATACTCACTGGGAAAAATTCTATGTCTTCACTTATATTTCCAAAATTGCTACATACACAGAATTCCAAGTTCTGGTAGGAAGGACTAATTAAAGATACAAACATGGTACCTTCTTCCCAACACCTAAACAGTACCAGTTATCATTTCACTTATATTACAGGTATTGCCAGACAGTATTGCTAACAGAAGTAATTCATAACTATAAATAAATAAATACACCACCACACATGAAAAACTGCTGTTTGCAGGTCATTTGAGTCAGTTACCAGAGCACTAGGTACTGACAGACCATAATCCAGCTTAACATTCCAATACAAATCACAGAAAAAACAGCATTTTTATAGTTTTACCCAACTTTTAAGACTTCTTCAGTCCAGTTAAACCAGAAACACCTGGTCAACTGAGACTGCAACCTTACAAATAAACATCAGCCAAGCCTATAAATAAACCAAATAAGCCATCTGTGCCAGACTGGCCCTGTTTGTAGCCCATCTACACAGGTGTCAGCTCCTGGCCCTGCACTCTACAGCTGAGCTACCATGGAGTATTTGTACCACCAATGACCGTGCTGGTTCAGCACTAACACAAAATGAAAAAAAATTAGTAAACAGAATGCTTGTTTCCAACCTAGCAAATACTCAAAACCTATCATTCTGGTTTTGCTGAAATTTTTACTGAAAATACTGAAGGCATTTAAAACACATGCCTCTTTAAAGTGACTGGATGAGGTCCAACTACCTTTTTTTCTCTTCTACCATTTAGCAAACAAATTTTCAATCTAAAATTACCAACTAAATTTTCAACCAATATTAAATCTATTTAAAATGAAAACTCAAAGGATACTTGTAAAAACAAACTAAAAAAACCCTGAACTCAAACCTGGAAAAAGCCTAAAGTTTTGCTGAGCCAGGTGGCAGTGTGCATTTGCAGCAGCCCAAGTCTCCTGTGGTGGAACCCAGAATCCTTGACATGCCATCATTCAAGACCTGTCAAATTTGATATCACTCAGCGTGTGTCTGGAAGGACACCATCCATTCAGGGAAATGAACGTGTCATTTGTTGTCATGACAGCTATCAAAATTCAGCCCGAGAGCATATCACAGAGCCACGTATCTCTCCTTCTGCACTAAAAGGTTGAAAAATACTTTCCTTGTCGTCATCCTAAACATCATTAGGATGTCAACTAAGAAGTCAGCTCCCCTGAAACAGCAGTGGCCCAGGATGGCACTGGGAGCCAAGTCCGACACACAACAGATGTGGGAGAAAACAAGTGTGATGGATACACTGCTATTGTAATAACAGGAAGGGAAAACCTTGCAGCCACGGTAGGCTCAGGGTGTTCTTACTGCATTAAAACCAAGAGGTCAGGATGATCAATGCTTGGGACTCTGCTTTGGTATCAGTGCCAGGTTTTGCTAAACAGGAGGCTTCACTTATTACTGTTCCCTGAAATGTTTATTAGTCCAGAATGCTCTGAAAAATATAGAGCAGTTAAACTCTCCATACACAGATTAGGTTTTAACAGGACATAGTGTTCCTCTTCTCTCCCAAACCTATGAAAAGACTGAAGGAATTAAGTGGTTTATTTTACTATATAGTTAACTAATACTTAATTGGTATACAAATAGCATTATTTCAGCCAACTTAAATTCGACAAGGATGAGTTAGAAAATTCTACTATACTTCATTTATAGTTTATATGCTTAATGAATACCACTATTCCTTTCTAAACCTTCCCAGCCTTGCAAGGATCTAATCTTATTTTGAAGGAAAGGTTACAAGACAGTGTTTAATGACTTTTTGAAAATAATATAAATAAGAACAATATAGTTAAATCCAAAGCAAAATTGACCTTTTTTTTCCAAGAGCTTGCGTCTATTTTCTTAAAAACAGAACACATACTTTTTAAATGATGCACTGCCAGCAGAATCAATAATCCCACCCCAGCAGGAGCAAAAAGCACCTGCCTTTGTTACCCCTCTTCCTGTTCTCCTGCAGTGTCTGATGGCTCCTCTGTACTCGCACAGAGCTGACCCAGTGTAACCCACAGGGAAAGACAGGCAAGAGCCAGCACTCAGCTAAAAGCAGCTTCTCACATTGTAAGAGGATACGACCCGCTCAGAGGACTGCATCAGGAAGAGCATCCACAGCCTCCAGATGCTTCATAAACTTCAGTACCTGCTTTCACACTCGTGTCGCTTCTCTTTATTAAGGCCCTCATAAATACCCTGATCATTTCTGGAATGTAGAAACTTCAAACACCTCAGAAGGCTAAAATCTGCCTTTCTATCAAAAAAGTAATAAACTGAAGGCCTGCTCATTTATTTTTGGTTATTAATGCCCCAGCTATCCAAATAGCACAACTGCTGAAACACAACAGGCTCCCTTAACTATATTTCGTTTTCTGATAAAAGATTTTATTTGAAACAAAGTTTGTATTTAATTTAATTAATTTTTTAAATATTTTAAAAAGCAGGTTGCCTAAGACAAGTTGCTACCTGATTCTGTAAAATATGACCTTTTTTTGTCTAATAAAATTTCTGCTATATTCTATCTGTGGTTTATCTCACTACCTGTTTTCATGTCTGTTCCTATGGTTGTTTCTATGGTTGTGTGTAGTCTGCATACAGTAACTGATATGAATTGAGGAAAACTGGGTAGGTAAAAAGACACCCGTATTTTATTTTCCACCTGTATTTTGTCATGATTGTAAGAGCGAATCAACACTTTTGAGAATTCAGGGATCAGCCACGTGCCCCTTGTTCACCACATTTTCTGCTCCACCAAATAATCAACAGTAGTTACATGTCACCATATTAATACTGGCTAATGAGATCAGGACCAAAACCAGCATAGCAAACCTACAGTGCAAAAAGGCCTCTAAGCCACAAAGTTTGCTTCGACAATTGTGAACAAATACAGGCTATACCAGCATGCCTGAGCTTCCACTCTAACAAATGTTTTTCATAGCATGAGTATTCCTAAAACTTTACTTGACACCAGGGTTTTGTGTATAGCTGCAGTAACTCAAAATGCAATGGGTTGCTATTCTCTAATCAAGTTTTATTCCTCTGCACCTCAATTCTTAAAATTCTCAATACTCTATGAAAGCTAAAAAAGGTACACTGTCAGGCCACCTCATTGCACACAAAGTTATTATTTATGTTGGGTTTAAACTATAAACTCCCTTCATTAATAGCGAGAAACAAATTGATTTGCTGTGTCACATATACTTAATGAATATAAAAATATATATTTCATACTGCAATGCACTTTCAACTTACTCATGTCGTTAGCATTTATGAAACAATTAAGAATTCTTATGATGGGGAAAAAAGATTACTTTAAGGAAAAAAAACCAAAACAACAAAAACTTACAATTTTGAAGAATTACTTTACACACTACCGAACAGAGCAACAGTTTAATTGGGCAGAACACTGCTGACTACATTATTATGAGAAAACTAATGGGCCTAATTAATTTGCAGAAAAAATTTAAAATGGAACTACCTAAAACAGAAGTAAGTTTTGGATTCCAGGGCCAACATGCAGAAATCTGCAAAGCAAAACAAACAGAAAAGTCCCTTCTCAAAAGGTATAGCAGGATCTCATGTAGTAAAGACTGGACAATGGTGCACAGGTGAAATGATTAGTGCAGGCCTCACTTCACCTCAGGATGACAAAACAACACTATTTCCCCCACTGCAAACACCATCCCATCCCAGTAAACATCGTTCACTTCAGGAACTAGCAAGAATTCCTGACTTTCACTCCCTGGAAACTATTGTTCTACAAAATTTCTGTATACCTAGTAAACACAAGGACAAAGTGTACTACCTTTAAGTTCATTATTTGATGAGAAGCAGAAAGCAGCTCTCCTGCAGAGAGCCTCAACTGTCTGCCTTTTCCACATGCCAGATGACCTACTTTGGGGGAGCAGGGTGTCCAGCGACCAGCACCTCACCCTGGGCTGACTGAACTAACCCTAACATGGCAGTGCCTGCTTTCAATTTTCAAATTCCCTCAAACACCTCTAATAAATCCACATCAGCAACCTCCCTTCCTCAAAACACAGTGGGAGTGGGGTTTGGGAATATCCACAGCTTAGAAACCATCAGTCTCTCAATACAAACAGAAAATATTTTTCTAGAACTTATGCTTTACATTCAAAGATGCCTTGGTTTTGATTTCAAACCTGCTGCAAGTAAATTGATACAGCACCTGTCTCCATGAGTCTGGAAGCAGCTTTTATGCTCAAGGAGCATGAAAAACGCAGATACTCTGGGTAGTTTTGCTGCTGCTCAAGACCAGGACCAGCAAACAGAGCTATCTGGGTATCACTTTTCCAGTCGTTATAGTTTCTACGGAGGAAAGCCATGAGCACTGCAAAGGATTAACATACCAACAGCAACACAAGGCACAAAAAAAACCCAAAAAACAAAGTCTGGAAAAGAAGCAGACACTGCTGACCTTGTCCCTCTTCTTTAGCCAACAGAAGATGTGAGGTGACACGGAAGAGAGCAAACACCTTTCCTTAAGCTTTCAGAAGCTAGCCAGGAAAATAGAGAAGAAAAGAGAGGAAGGGGAGGTAAGTTCCATTTCTGTAATGCAACAAGGCAAAGGCTGAAGTTCTGAATTTATCATATGTTCAGTAGCCAAGATGTAGTAAAAAGGATCATTCAGACTATCACAGGCTAACTCTGTTAGTTTTGGAAAAATATCGCAAAAGAGATTTTGTGTATAATTTTTTTTTCACAAAAGCAATCGGAAATGTAATCTGGTAGAAGCAGGAGGCAAATGCAACAGCTAATGTTGCAACGACAGAACAACAGCAATAGGAGCTAACATTATAATGAATCTGTATCTGTTTCATGGCCTATATAAAAATATTTGCTAATTACAGCCTTGATCTTCATGGTACAGGTGCCTTCTATTGCTACATTTATTCACTGTTCCCAAAAGTGACATCTTCTGTCAAAGTCACAAGAAGAAAGTCAGTTACAAAGACAAAGCGATCTGCTTAACTTCTTAAACACACTCGGGTGAGACAGAGGCTTTCGATTTCCAGAGTTGTGAAATCAATATTTCAGAGAAGCGACAACATTACATCAGAAATTATAATCCTAAAAATGAAAACACAATAGCAGTGACATCATCTATGTGGTGCTGACTCCTTCAGATTCCTAAAAAGCAATGGCAAAACAAGTACTTTCAAACAGAAATTCTTCATAATCTCCTACCCAGTGAGTCCGTTCAAATTCCTCCATATTAAGTTACCAGTCCAAACTCCCGATGATACAAACCACGCGTGGTTAGGCCATGAAAATTTGTTTTTACAAAGGCCACTACCACATTTCATGAAAGAGAAGTCTAATTCTCCCACGTTAAGCTGCTAGAACAGCAGCAGTATGTTCCTCAGAAACAAAAAAGCTCCACGGGAGGAAACACTTTTCAAGCTGAAGAATGCTTTAAATTCTTGCCGACTTTCAGTCACCATACAACTTTTAAAATAACAAAAGATTTCTCTTTTGTTTTACAAAAACATGATAGTTCCGAGTGAAATACTGCACAGAATTCACGGAATAACCCTGATGCACACAGAGAACCACATTCACTGTTAAAAAACAGTGGAAGATATTAACATAGAAACTAGAGCCGAGAGCCTTCATGATCAGCCAGCTGCAAGTCAGACCTGAACTACAAACCTGAATCCCGATCTGGCAACCTGATCTTAGATAGGCCGAAGTGCCTACCATGCCAGCAAGGGGTAGCTGTTAGCCTGGGCACATTTTTAACTAAAAACAGGGCGAGAAGACTTATAAACTTCAGTAATTTTCTTCCCAAAACACGCAGGGATGCGCTTCACTGAACACTCATTACGTGAGACGTAATTTTACCTTTATGTCCTTTACCTACACTGGCATCGACCGAGGCCACAGCGCACCACGCTCCTTGAGAAAATCCCCGGCCTCAGCCCTACTGAGGTCGAAAGTCGGTGACGGAAAGAAAAACGAACTGAGCGGACCGAGGGCGATGTCCCC
>NW_005054315.1:5842183-5842476 GCF_000277835.1 Geospiza fortis
GGAAGGACGGGCAGGGACAGCCTGGGTGGCTCCCTCCCCTCTGCGGGAGGACCGCTCCGGGACCGCGGGGCGGGGCAAAGGGGCCCTGCCCGGCAGGAGCACCCTGACGCCTCTTTCCCGTTCTATCCCCGTGAGACCCGGCGCTCCCGGAGAAGCTGCCCCGCTGGGAGCCAAAGCGCCCGGGAAAAGTATTGGCGAATGCTGAAAGACCCGGGGATTGGGGGGGACACTCGCTGTTCGGGGCTGGGCCGCGGGAAGTGCCCTGGGGCGGGGAGGGGGGGGCCGGGATTTGC
>NW_005054315.1:5842841-5863114 GCF_000277835.1 Geospiza fortis
GTCGTCCAAATGCTTCTTGAACTCTGTCAGGCTTGGTGCTGTGACCACTTCCCTGGGGCGCCTGTTCCAGTGCCCAGCCACCCCATGAAGAATCTTTTTCTAATGTCCAACCTAAACCTCCCCTGACACACTTCAGGCTGGTCCCTGGGATAAGCCAGCTCCAAAACAGAGCTCCGTGGCTGGGTGTTTGTCCTGCCCTTGCCAGCCACTGTGCCCCTCCACTCAAGAGAAAGACCTCCACGAGTGGTTAAAGGCAGAGGACAGAAGCCCCCCATCCCCCTGGTGGCCCTGGTCTCTAGTGGGAATAGTCAAGCTGTCAGCCCCAGTGCTTTCCCCTTGGCACGCTTCCCCCAGTAGTTTCCCTGGGCTATGGGGAAAGATCATCCCTCAGGGTGGGCAAAGGGGAAGCCACTCAAAAATATTGTAAATCCTTTACAACATGGCAGCTTCGAGGGAGAGGAGGCTGGAGTGTTAAGTACTGGTTCTGGAACTGTACTGGTTCTCCTCAGGAGACATTTCATGGCTTGGGAGGCAAGGCTAGGCAACACTACTCTTTCTGAATCCAAATTAAAGTCAGCAGCCCTGCTGTCTTGTTTTCTGTGACCAAGCTTAATATAGTAGTGAGATCTTGGGACAAAAATTTTAGAAGCTTGAAATATGATGATTTAAAAATGTGTGCTCGGTAATCTTTCCATGCTCCTGCTTAAAATGGTTTAGAAATCCTCAAATAACTCCCTCTTCCCCTTGTTGACTTTTACAAATTCTCACAGCACTGAATTGATGGTTTGGGAAGTTCCAAGTGCCTTTCACATGCCTGTGAGATAAACCTGAAAGGAAAATGCAGCCACATCTTTCTTCCAATAAAGACTTTGCATGCACTTCAGGGAGGAACAGAAATCCCCTTTCCTGGGTTTTTGTACATGCGTTTGATTTCAGTTCAGAGAGGTGTTAATCTTCCTTTTGAAACAATAATCTGACCATGCTTTTTTAGAGCTGGAAAATATTTGGGGTCCCTGCTGGCTCCGCCTCACAGCATGGTCAGGCCTCACTCCAGCCTGCAGAGGCTTAGGCTGAATTTAAATGGGATCGGTCATCCAAGGACTTTCAGATAAAAGTCTCTGTTGTTTCTAGAACAAAATGCACTGTGGAATTGATAAAAGAGAGGTGAATTATCCCTTCTCTCCTTTGCATTTATAGTACACAGTTAGGTTTCGGTCTCTGTTTTCTCCCTTCTTACCACACCCTTGCTAATGCCATCCTACAATAAATGCTCCACTTTGTTCTTTTCCCTATAGCACTGTTGAGTTGAAGATGTCCAAGGCAAGGTGGCATGAACCCTTCAAAGTTTGCAGGCTAAGTTAGACCTCCAGAAGGAACCATAAGCTGCTGAATGAGCCATAGCTCTCAAAGCTTTCCAGGTATCTGAAAAAAAATTATAAAACACACCTAACTTTAGCAGATTAATGCTAATAGGATTTACAGACTAAGAATGTTTTAGGGAGGAATTTAGATGAATACATTGTCTTGAGGCAAAGGACTAATTTAAGCACTCTGAAGCATACTGTTGTTAAATATACTTAATTACATTAAGAAGTGATCTATTAAAGCTGGGGTTTTTTTCCAAAATGTGGCTTATGATGAACAGAAGACACTGTAGAAAGTGTTTGCAAGGGTTTGTTGAAGGATGTTTTAACTGCCTATTTGCTGAATGAATCCTTAGGTTTCCCCGCAAAAACAACCAAGATGTTGCCCTGAGTAGTATTTCAAAACATTGAGCCTACTGAAATATTAATGTATGCTTTTTAAAATGTTATAATTAGCTGTTATCTCTGAAATAACTGTTATTAAGAAGAGCTGGCTGCTTGTGATTTGAGTGAGAATTACATTCTAAATATGAGAAGATGATAAATTTGGGGGAATATGCACAGAAGTGAAAGCAGTACATGATGTGGCAGGCACACTTTTGTATAAAGAAAGTAAATATGTAAAGTATGCACTTTTGCATATGCATTAGAGTGGTGCTGTCCTTAGAAAATATATACACCGGAGAGAAGAGCATAGATATTTTTCCCAGCCTAAGGGCATAACTACATACTAAAAGAAGAAAAAAAAAAAAAAAAAAAAAGGGTAAGTAATAGAAATATGTATCTATGTCTTTGGCAAAGAAACAGCATGCCTCATACTGCTGCTTCAGGCAGGGCTACATGCAAACCCCAGACCCAGAGGTTGTGTGATAGACCTATTTTGCAGTTACATCATGGTAGCCAATTCATCTTGATGTTCATGTTTTGCACAAGAGGCTAAAAAAAAACAATAGCATGTCTTTTGGCTTATAGTTCTTATTTTTTTTTCTACCTTTCTTTTTTCATGACTACCCATTTTCTGTCTCCTCTGTGCTGCTGCTTGTGCTTTCCCACTGGCCTGGCAGAGCAGTGGCTTCCACAGGATGGGCATGTGAATGAATGGATCCCAGCCATGCAGATCCAAACCTGGCTAATATATTTACACACACAGGGGCAGGAGACAACAACCACCTCCCAGATGTGGCTCCTTCTGCACAAATACCTGGTCTTTTCTCCAGATGCAGCAGGTTTTCTCACCAGCTGCTCTATATAGAGTATGAGTTAATACCTACTCCCATAGGGAGACATTTTAGCAGGGATGTGAGACAGAGGGACTCGTAGGTTGGAAATCTGGAAAACAACATTGTCCAGTTCAGAGGTACAGTAAAGTTGTATGGTCACTCTGTGTTAGTCCATTGGGGTGAAAATATACCTAATCTAAGTTAATATAGGTTGGACTCCATGATCTGAGAAGTCTTTCCAAAACATAATTTATTCTATGATTCTGTGATTAACCTCTTTCAAAACCCCCTACTCCTGAATTTCAAAACTACCTTTTAAAGATATCAGTAGTCTAATAAATGCCATTTATACACATGGGGTTGTTACTACTGTGTCAGTAACAAATGGAAAGGTAAAAAAACCTTGGGCACTTTGGGGAAGAAAAAAGGGGACTTTTAATTCTCCCTAACCTGGCCAAAAAATGCTCATTTTAATAACACAAACAACAGTAACAGAAGATAACAGAAAACTTCTGTCAGTGTATTTTCTCTCAAAAACAAAAAAAAATCTTGGAGGGTTTACATCACTACATATTTAGTTTCTGCTTAAAATGTGTTCAATTCCCATGTAGATGAAGGGGAATTACATGACCACTGCCAGGGGAGAGTAGATCTCAAATACTCACTTAGTTACTGCTGAGTCACTTAAGTATATTTGCACTATGATTCTAATTCAGCCTGACGGTAAGGCAGCTGCTTTTCTCGCTTACTGCATGGCTGCTGCATCTTCAATGACATTTATGAAAAACGTTGAGGGGAAGAACGTGTCTTTAGAGCTCACAACACATCCAAATTCTTCTATTCAATGGACCAAAGCTCCCCAAAGGTGCTGTAAAACTGCAAGCTAAATCTATCAGCAGATCACATTTAACTATGACAAATTCTATCGTTATCTTTTGTAGACAGTTGCTGAGATTCAAAGTATTTATGTAAGGAAAACAAACTGGTGTTTTGGGCTTTGGAAATGTCAGGGCCCTTGATTCTCCTGTTTATTTAAAAGTGGATGTGTGCTGAGGGACATCTTTTGAACTCTATTCAAAGGTTAAAACTGATCTTTCATACAGTTTTGAAATTCAAAATACTGCTGTTAAATGTTTTGACTCTGCTGTGTAATCTCCGTTTTGCACTTAAATACCAGATTCTGTCTAGAGTTGGCTGTTCTGCACAGTGCAGAGATACAGGCATTGCATCTTCCAGCCATGAGGGGCAGCCATTTCAAGGGAGGAGCACAACCCCCTGACATGTGCCACAGCTGTGCAACAGTTCAGAGCCAGTGGTGCAGATATAGCATTCCACTGCTATGGTAGGTTATGTCAGCAAAATGGGATTGCCCACATTGGACTTTGCTCAGGGCTGCAAGCTGATACTCCCCTCTCATGACTGAAAAATGTGTAGGGAGAGGCAACAGAAAAGAAACAGAGGAAGTTATCTTACCTGGAGATCCAGTAGGCTGCATTACCAATTTATGTGTTGTATAAAGCCAGGGACCAGTGCTTTCTTTGCTTGGGAGGAACATTTTCCAAGTGTATGTAGTTTACTGATGCAGGGCAGCTCATTCCATAGGCCAAGTTCAATGGCAGCTTCCTTGAGGACCCACAGCCACAACCTTGCAGCTTTTGTGTGCCTGGACAGGACTTCTTCTCTGCCCACCCATCTTGGTACAGTGACCATGGTCTGGTTGCTGTACCAAGCTGGGATAGGCAGAGTGTATCTGTGGATCTGCAGCACAAAAAGTGGCAAAGTGATGTGCTGCAGAACCACAGATGCATTACCTTACCATGTCACCCCAAGAGCCTGGGCAAATGGAGCAGAGGGATGGTGGGACTGTGTTGGGCCAAGAGGTTGAAAAAGCAGCTGCAGGTTGTGAGTGAAGGCAGCATGACAATCCTGTGACATCACGCTGACTAGGGTTTAACTTCCTACTTGGCTCTCTACTATGTGTCTACAGCCTTAATTATCAACTTCGTATCAAAGGACTGACTTCACCCTTCAGAAAGGTCTGACTGGTGTCAGTTTCACAAACTGACAATGCTGTAGTTAACTGCAGAGAAGGAAACAAATGCTCCCCATTAGCCTTCCCAATTATTTTCTAATAACTGGTGACTAATCATGGGCCCTGCCTTTGAAAACTATTATGCAAATTATTTTAATTGTTTTACAAAATGTATTGTATCTCTCAGAGCACTGATCCCAAGAAGCATAAGCCTATGCTGAGAAATGCAACCTTCAAGACAATGTTTCAGTCCTTCATGACTGCCAGGGAAGGTCTGGAAGCCTGCTGTCTGTGAACTTAGAAACCTGTAGATAAAAGAAAAACCAATGTGCTTTTAAATCAGGGTTTTACATTAGTTCTATGATTGGTGTTGTGATGGAATTTTTGAATGTTTGAGGTTGACGATTCTGAATTAGGTCAGTCAGTGTAAGTCATTTTCTGCTATTATATGCTGGCATGAATTTTACCTTCATGCAACATTTCCTGTCTGAATGGGTAATGCAGACTCTTACCAAGCAGTGCACGAGATTTTAGTCTACAGTCTAGACAGATGTACAATCCATGCAGATCAAACATCATCTACAATGGTCATAGTCTAATCTGTTTTTTTCTGGTTCAGAAAATACAGAAGTGTAGTCTGTATTTTGTTTTTCAATCCAGAATTAAAAGACAAGACCATAAGTAGTGTGATCACTAGATGATTTTCCCTGCATCTATGTGATCTACAATAATGGGAGGCAAAACACAATGGGCACACAACAATAAACCAAGACTCCAGCTGCCTCTGATGAAAAATTTAAATTTGAGATATTTTGTATAGTCAGTTTTTTAAATTTCTTCTTAATGTTACAGAGCTTATGATCTCTACACTTAACAAATGACATCATCCTCATTTTCTAATGAGAAATTGATTAAAAATACCTAAATAGGTGTGACTTTAAAATCAGAATTTGAGTATACAAGATGATGGACCACTGTTTCTAACAGAACTGGTACATAATTATTGTGAAATTTGGTGTACTCTGGTATTTTGCTGTCACTCAGCAAATAACCTCAGTTATCACTGTGGAATTAATTGAATAGTACATCAGTACAATCAATTGCTGCTCAATCTAATTAAAATTACAATTAGCTGGGAGAAAAATAGTGTGAAGAACTTAATATGGTTGAAAGTGAAATTTTCCTGACTCCATCAGTCATAATTGGAATTGCTGAATGATTATACATAACAGAAAAACTGAATACCAGACAGCATTATAAAAATCAGTGGTCAAATACAAATATTACATTAAAAAATCTGGAAAAACTGAATTCTTAAATCAGAGATTAAAAAAATTTTTAACTGTACAAAATCATAGCTATGGGTTGTTAACTGATATAAAGTAAAATTTATTTTAAATATTGATTGTATCACAATTATTTTAAGGAACAAACTTTTTAATAATGACAAAGGAGCTGTGAAAAAATAGCTTTCAAAATACAATTAGGGCTGTCTTGGTTTTGGGTAGGGCTTTTTAAAGCGATCCCTTTTTTAAGCTGCTATTGCAAAGACATGGCAATAACAACAGGCTGAGCATATGTAAACTTGGATCTGCATCACTACCATTCTTTTACCTGATCTCTATTACATACAAGAATTGTCTAGAGACAGGAAAAATAATTCAGAAGTCAGTGTTCCTAGTCTTTGTTTTTCAACTGTCACCCAAGTGCTGTATAGCTTTGGCTTAGTCAGGAAAGCTTTGATAGTTCAGTATTCCTTGGTTTAATATGATTATAGTAATAGTTCACTGGGATGATGGAGGGATAATTTGTAGAGGTAAAGCACAGAGGGCATCCTTTACAAGTGGTATATTTTAGCATTACAGCTTGCAGCAGCAAAATCAGTCCTGATTTAGCTGACAAATCCAGTACCCAACTGATATATACCAGGTGCTATTTTTTCTTCAAAAAATTTTGGGAGGATCAGTTGTGTTTGTAGTTTTGACACTCATTTGCCAAACACCTTTGTCATGCTAACCTAAGTCACTGCATGTTTATCTGTAGCCTGTGAACATAAATGGACATGTGCATCAGAGCACTCTGGATAAACGCTTGAGTAATTGACATCTGCCAAATACAGGACCAATTTCTACTCAGCAAGAAATAGTCTATTCCAGACCAAAGGTCTGCATGGTTCCTCAAATCCCAATTTAAAATATTGCAGCTCTTTCAATGCCAAACCTCTCCTGAGTGGAGATTGCTTGCCATAGCTGTGAATGCATGCCAGACAGGAGGCGCAGCACTGTCCAGCTGCCACACGAAAAAGTAGCAGTCCAATCAATGAGTTATTTGACCCAATAGTAACAATCATGTCTGTTCTAGGTTTGAAATCACCTACACTTTGACTTTCTGTGGAGCTCAACACTGCAGTAACCTGCTCTCTTGGGATTTAAAATTTGATGGTTGAGGTCCCCAGCTGACAGGGCAAATTGTGTAGGCAAACTTAATTACAGCTAATTTACTTTGTATTGATACTGGTAGGTTGTGATAGTCCTTTTGCAGATCGCTCAGGAAAAGACCATTTCCTCTGCCCTCACCCTGAAGAACAGTTTAATTTACCTTAGGAGTTTCCCAGCAAACCACAGGGAGCCCTGCAGAGGGTCAGTTGCCTTTGCAGCCCCCCTTAAGGGCCCCCACCAGCACGGCTGTAGCTGGCATGCCTCCCCTTGCCAGCTGCTTCAGAGCTCCTATGAAAGCCTTGGGAGGGAGAAAAGCTCCTCACTGTGGGAGGGTGGGTGGGAAAAATGATAACGGGGAGTGGTTGCATTCTCCTCATTCCTGTCCCAAACCTCCTAGTCATTGGGTCCTCTCCACTAAATACCCCCGGGAGGGGAATTCCTGGGAAACATCCAATCCAGAGGGAATGAAATGTGCCTTTATGTTGACGTGCTGTTGTTCACATTGATCTAAAGATGTTTAAAATGCTGTTTTGTGCTGGTCCCCACTCTGCTGTTTGCCTGTTCAACACATCACCTCACAATATCATGTATTTTAATTGTATCTTCCCCTAACAGGTGCCTAACACTGCACTGCCTTGTGCTTTGGTGTCAGTAACTTTGAAATTGTTTACGGAAAAGCTCGTGGCTCCCACTGATTTCATCTGCTCTTGCAATTTCACTATGAGTCATCCAATATGGTGTGTACTTTGTTTTACTTACAGACCAAACTGCCTGAATTTCATCTTTAGTTAAGTTGTCTCAGCTCCCTTCAGGCAAAAAAGTACAAGCAAATAAAAAGTTTCTTACTCTCAGAATTGTGGAGGCACACTTGAAAATGTTTTTACTTCTATACTCTTTTTTTACTGGGAGGTAAATAAAAGCAAGCCCACCATTGCATTTTTAATAGTGCTTATTTTGAGTCACAAGTTATGTGCACCAGAAGCTGGTAGTTCTGGGTGTTTTCCAACCTTGGGAAAATAGCAGTGTTTTAACCCCTCACAGGTGTTACAGCATAAGCTTGATAAACATTCATAAAGTGCTTTGAGAACCATAAAGGTAAAGCATTGAAAGAGTAGGCTGCTTCCTAGGGAATTGCCTTCAGAAGACGAGGATTCAAGGCACTTGCTGGAGTCTGGAGCTTGATGCTCAGGGGAGTTTGCAGTGCTTGACTCCCTGAGCTGTGAGGATGGGGAGGGAGTGTTGTGGTGAGAGAGCCTACAATACCTGAGGCACTATGAGATGGAGAGGAAAGGACTCAATGTCTCAGGCACATGGTGGGATTCTTGTGGTGTCCTGCAGAGGGCCAGGAGTTGGACTCAGTGGTCCTGATGGGGACCTTCCAACTCAGCCTATACTATGATTTTATGATTTTATAATTCTATGACATGCAGCATCTACTCATTTGTATTTCAGCCTTAGATGGGACTTGACATTTTAAGGGCGATTGGGAAGAAGCAGCAGTCCACAGTGGAGCCTGGAAGGACTGCAGAGGGACTCTGCTGAGAGGGATACAACTGCCCAGTCCCCTTCTAGCCTAGAGCTTCACTTGCTGCCTCTAGAAGTCAATCTCACATTCTTTTTCCAAAGCTGAGCCTATTGAGAGCACCAATTGCTGTGAAAATCCTTAAGCTACACTTGCAAGGAAGGTGTTTTTACCGTGATTTGTTGAAGCCAGGAGGTCACTGAGTGTGCACAGCCCTCTCTGAGCAGGGATGCTGTTAACAAGCAACACCAGTGTTGATTTTAAGAATAACACATTCAGGTGCAATGGCCAGGCTAAGGGAACGTAAGGTTATTTTTCCACAATTTAGCTAAAAGTGTCATAATTATGTCCATTACTTTATCAGAGTTGTTACCTTTGCAGTTGTAAACAAGAAAGGCTCACCAATTTTCCACTCAATGGAAAAGTCCTGTATGCTTTGATAGCAATACCCCAGAGACAACATATAATGGAAATGTTGTCATGGAGTGCCAGCTCACAAACAGAGGAAAATGGCTGAAGAATTAACTCTCAAAAGACATTTTTCTTTCCTGCTTTCCCTTTTCCTGTTTTATTTTAAATTTCTTTTTTCTCTTTTTTTCTTTCTCTTTAATAATATGCATATTAAAAAAGGATTTCAATCTCAAATAGGCCTGTATGTGTTTTTTGCTATAATGTAAAATTAGGACATATAGCAAATCCGCTTTTCAATTGTCATTTCTCAGGTTCTTCCTGCTTATGTCTTCAATCAATGTAACATTCTATGTAAGCAGAATAAAGCAGCTTGAGGAACATATCTACCAATTATTTTCTCTCAGTAGATGAATGCTGTATTGGTTTTATGTATCTCTAGCTCAAATTGTGGTCTACTTATGACCCCTCATCTAGCAGTTTCTTGCCTTCTAAAGGGCAGGGTGGGCAGAAAGGTCTTAGTAAGCTTGATCTCTGCTGCCTACATGTTGAGCTAGTGCCAAGGATGAAGCAACCTGTCGCATTTAGAACTGTGTTTTGGTCGCAGTTCTTTGCCTGCAGCAGTGCAGAACTGTGTGGGGTTGACCAGTGTCACCTAAGAACTCCTTAAATCAGATTCATTATTTGCTGGCCAACAACAATTGATTATCTGAGACAAAGGTTAATATTACCCTAGACATTTGTGGTGTCTCTAAGGCTAATTCCTAGATTAAATCATAAAGGTTTCTGCTCTGAGAGAAAACATTTATTCAAAGCTAGGAGAGCATGTATCTAATACAAACATGTCCCCAGGAACCACCATTTGAGCTGTGACTCTTTGTACAGGTGTCTATTCTTATATTACTTAATTTTTTTATAATTAATTTTTACTGGTCTTCTTCAGCAGTGTGTTCCTTGCAGAGCACACATGTGGATACAGGCACCAAAGTGTTCAGCTAAGGACAAAGAAGAGAGGCAACATGTGCCTCTCCTCCTTTCCCATTTTTGCATCCTGCTTATAACAGCTCTGGCCCTAACTGGACCCTCCCTTTGACTCACTAGTGTGGCATAAAGCTATGTAGGATTGGCTGTTGTTTGTTTTCTTTCAGGTTGTTGAACTGAGGTGACTCAAGTACAAAGCCAACATGTGAGTGCTGGTGTCACCATAAGATACAGAGAGAAACTCTGTGGTGTCAGGGTTGTGAGTGATGGGTGGGACCTCAATTTTGGGGGGCACAAAGTGGTTATTTGACTCCCTGGGATTTGTGATACAAAATCCTTGGGGCAAAGGGATCAGAATATGGACATTCTCTGCCAGCACCTTCTGCAGGAAGCAACCTAGCACCAAGAAACATGGTACATGAGCATCTCTTAGAAATCCCACCCCTGTTCCTCTGGCCAGGATGAAGAGATCCTGAACTTGCTTTGCTGATTAGGAGATAGAGATCTCTGGAGTTTACTGACTCCCTCTTTTCCATATAAGTACCTGACATATTACGCAGTGGCACTACACACCCTTTTCCCTGCCCCATGGATTTGCCTTTACCTTCAAAAACAAAGGTGGAGCATATTCATAGCCAAAGCTGCTCCATAACCACTGCTGCCTCTGTGATGGATCTGTCCAATGGTTGTGTGCCAAGCCTACTGTGACAGGACCTTAAGGCAAATAAGTGATGTATTTTTGGGTTGCAATCACAGCCAGACATGACAAGAGTAGCAGGGATGGTCCCAGACACGTGCAGGTGCAGAGCTGGCAGCATTTAGAGACTTACGAAATCAAACAGGAAGGTATGGATTTGCAATGTTGAGTACAGGAATCTTAATAATACATAAGCCTTTTTTTAGACACTTAAACCTTTCATTGGGTCGAGCCCTAAGCAGCTCATTAAGTTGCAGTCATACAATCAGGAAGCTGAAGCAATGTCATGTAGAGCCACTGCCCCCACATTGTCTCACCTGAGCAACTTACAGGAGTGCAGTGAGCCATCTTTAGCCACCTGAAAACTACTACTGCAAGCTATTTCAGGGCTACTCAAAAAGTATATGTTAATGATTTGCAAGTGATTGAAGAATTGACCTTCTAATTCTCCCTAATTTTCATGAACATTCATTTACTGTTAGAGCAGGTGTCTAATTTCCTCAGATTTAATTGATTGATGTATTTAGACAAGAAAAAATCTACTACATGTGCTTTAGTTTACAGATTTTTATGTATTAGGAATAAATCCTTTATGTACATTAGGTGGAAGTTGATTTTATGAAGAAATAAAAGTCTCCAAGTCTTAGGAAATAGCATTTTTTTATTAAGAATTACAAATAACAAACAGCTGCAGAAAGGAAGACAGAATCTATATTGGGAAATTAGTGGAAGACTGCAGTCAGGGAGAGAGAGGCTGGGTGTAGGATTAGTAAATTAATTCCTCTAACTCCTCTCCCACAAATAAATCGGTGGAACATGGTTGACCCTCATTCTGGTCGGGAGAGACAGCAGGCAGTAATCCTATCCCCTCCACCCATTTTCTTTTGCTCCCAGTTACACCCCTGATCCCAGAGAGGAGAAGCCCTGACTCACCCTGCCCTGTGGCTGCTGCCAGCCCAGGCAGAGCCAGATAGAGGAGCATCACCTCCATTTTCAGCTCCCAGACTGAACTGCATCTTCTACATTTACAAGTTTGCTGTTATTCCTACATGCTCTTCCCAACCTTCATTTTTCAAGGAAGTGGATATATTCTGATCCAAATGATTTTGCTATATTTAATAACACTTTCATTCATTTTCTGCTTGCTAAATGAACAGTGTAATCAGTAGGTCCAGTACAGGAAAGTGTTCAAGGGGGATGTTCACACTAGAATGACATAAAAGAAATAGAATGTATGCAAGAAGTAATTTACATGGGCATATTTTTAGGTTATTTTGTCTCCTGTTCCAAATGATGAAGTGATGCTATTTAGACTAATTGAGTATGAGCACTGATTTTTTCATTTTCATGAAATCTGAGGGAATAAAATATACCTTCTGTAAAATAAAACCATGAACTGCAGACACATCTCATGCATCCCAGGCAGGAAAAGAGAGAAGGCATTTCTACATTGAGTACATATACTGGACTCCTGCATCTCTTATTCATACCCAAGAAAATTTTGCCTCAGGTTTAAGTGCTCACTAATTCATACTTTAGGCTTATGGACCAGGTCTAAAATGTTAAACCTATCAATTAGAATAAACATGGTCATGTTGAAAACCTAGGTCAGAACATCACCTGGACTAGAGCTGGCATTGTACCACTTGCAACGCTATAGAGGTGAGACTACAAGCATAGGTCATGTCCTCTGGATAACTTTAAATTACAGCCTTGTTCAAAGCAATAGTCTTTTCTTCATGATTTCCTGTAAAATATTGTCTTTATCCATAGCTGCATGGGAGCAGTAACAATATAATCACTATTGAGGCACAAATTAATTTCTGAGCAACTGTCTCATAAGAAAGTCCTCTTGGAGAGGAAAAAATAGTTCAATAGGCAAAGTCCTCTGCATTTGCACAAGGCCAGAATGCTTGGGCTGCACATGCAGCTGGAGAGTTGTAATCCAAATCTTTTCTGCATCTGACTTGAGTGTGCTCAGGGGGGCTTTGCAGACTTTTAAGTGCAGTGTTTCCCAGAGAAGGAGTGAGCAATAGGCTGCCGGACTCAGTGCAGC
Source organism: Geospiza fortis (assembly GCF_000277835.1). NCBI lineage: Eukaryota > Metazoa > Chordata > Aves > Passeriformes > Thraupidae > Geospiza > Geospiza fortis. The sequence continues at coordinate 5,855,560 of NW_005054315.1, forward strand.
CAGAGTGAGAACAGGTTTCTTCGGGCGTCAAGCCCAGCTGTCCGTGGGAGAGCAGGCGTCCTGGCATGGGACTGCAGGGGACAGCCTGCCAGAGACACAGCCACTGGGGAGCTCTGAGGGCCTAGGCGTATTGACCGTCCCTCAGAAGAAACATTATATCAAAGGTGATTCTGGTGAAAGGTGGGGGTCCCTTCGTTCAGCAGAACAGCAGCACAGCCGGGCAGTTCAGCTGAAAAGTGTCCTCAAGGAACAGCAGTGCGCCACAGCCAAGCTGAAGGGGCAGTGAGAGGCTTCAGCCACTCTGTACCATGGTTAGGCCAGGGTGACTGCAAGGACAGCCCTGGTTGACCTTGACTGCAGTCTGTCTTCTGGCTCAGTCCGGGTGGTGTGATTAATGCAAGTCACAGTGTGGTCAACCCTGCCTTGCCTACAGCTAAATTGCACAGTGCTTGTGAGGGACGTGGTACTAAGTCCCTGGGAAGTCTGCCTTTCCCCCAGCACACCGAGCTTTCTGTCCCTAGACAAAGGTCCCTAGCCTTGCTCCCATCTCCAAATTCCCCTCTACAACAGAGTGTAGCATTTGGGGAAAACCCTTCTCTGTCTCTATGTAGGAATGCTGCTCCTGCACATCCGCCCACTGCAGCACCACTCCCACACACAGCCCGATACTCACAGTGCAGATGGAGTCTGAAAACACACAGGTAAAACAACCAAAATAAACCATACTCTCTAGTACTGATATATCTCTTCAGTTTAGTCTAAACCACTCAGCCAAACCACAATATTTTGAGAAAGAGAGCAAATGTAAGTACTCATGTCCTTATAGCCAGTAAAACAAAATAAGTGCAGCAGACAGCCAGTTATAGTGGACAAACAGTCCTTTGGGGAAGACTTCCCAAGACAACCATTAAATTCAACACATTTTTCCCCACTCACTCAGGGCTCCTAAAGAAGGGGTTGAGCTCAGGGGATGACAGAGGAACTGAGGAAATGAGATAAAAAAGCTACTGAAATTGAATTTCCTTGCAGAGTAATCCTTCCATAAGCTGCATAAACTTTTCTTACTAAATAAATACTCTGGGGTGCACAAGTTTTTACATTACCTGTGTGACTCTGGTGGTAACCTTAGTCTACATTGTGACTTTCCAAGAATCTCAGAAAATAGATGATACATTTACATATTATGTATCATCTTGAGCTAGGCAACACTTGGGAACCATTAAATCATTCCAAATGTTTGCAGATACCAGAGTCTTAAAAAAACCCAAACAAAACCCCCAAAGTCCAAACTCCATCCTTCCCATTCCCCTCCAATTGTGGCTGCAATTATTTCAAATATCTAAAGAAGCTCTGGACTTTTTAGTGACTTGACTATAAACATCTTTCCTTATCACTGCCTTATCACTGGGTTCTACCTGAACAGACCACATATAAACAAGTAAAGAAAATAATGAGGTAACGAGAGAAGTGCTGAGAGCACCCAGGCTGTAGAGCATCTACCTAAATATCAGCTACAGTGGCATTATGTAGTACTTTCAACATATACAGTTCTATTCATTGCTGAAATCTCCCGAAAGGCGGGTGTACTTTATATACAGCTACATTTAGGACAAAGAAATTATAGCGTGCAGCTGTTAGGAGACTTGCCTTTGATCAAAAATGAATTCATTATCAGAGATGAAATTCAATACAAAGCTCCTGATTTCACTGCTCCTACCCACTGTCTCAACAATAAAATACAAATACTTTTATATTCATAAAATAAGAATCAAAATTATTTTGCTTCAAGTGCTTTTGAAGTCTCAAAAGTATTGAAAAAAATAAACCCATCCCTCAATTTATAACTTTACCCATCATCTAAATGAATGAAAATATCCATCCTGTAATTGTTAACCTTACACATTTGTTATGCAGCAGTGTAGGGATTAATAGCATCAGCTCTTGACAGGTTGAGATGGGTGAATTCTTACCTTCTTTGTCTGTCAGAGCTAGCCTTTGGAGAGTTGGTTTTCAACCTCACTTTCCTCTGCTAAATGAACAACTCAAATCAGATGGATTGCCTTGAAAGAAATTAATTTATTTTTTCTCTGTGAGACTCATATATTTACTTTCCATTCTTGAAAGAAAAAAACCCTCTAAATAAAAGCAAAAATCAAAATAACAGAAGGCAAGCTGTGATTTATGCAGTCCAGCATCAGAGAATCAGTTCTCCAGTCAGAAACGAAGATGGAGAATTTAGAAACAAATTTGTCCCTTTCATTCAAAGACAAGACCATGAATCAGTACTTGTTTACGTACAATCTGTCTTGCTACACTCTGTGTAGAGGAAGCGCTTTCACCCACACATTGCTCCACCTGACCTTTTCTTGTTCAGGTTTCATGTAGAAATGACCTTGACAACAGCAATAAGTGGAACTAAACATAGTTCTGTAGTATTTAAAATGTTTCATTAAGAGTGCCAATTAAAAAAAGAAGATACTTTAAAGTTAACCTGCTGGAAAGAAAGAGGATAATAGACATCACTCATATAGATTGGAGTTTTTGTCACTCTTAAGAGCAGCCTTTAGCCTTGCATCTGTGGAGTTAATTACTTTGAACAGAATTTTGCTATCCTCTCACTTTTGTTGTTAAATATAAAGTTTTCCATCATAAATTAAGATCACCATGAACTGAATCACAGGCCTCAGCTTATGATTATTGCTATCACCAATAATGAAAAAATTCTCTGCTGTACTGCAACAAATCCCACAGCCTTTTAAGTTGATTGCATGAATAATCTGTGAAGTCCCCTATTTAAAATTTTTATTAACATTGCCTCCAAGTTTTGAGAGAGAGCCTTGAGAATTTGACAAGGATTTTTCAATTTATTGCAGCCTAAACATGTTTGCAAGACAGGAGTAAAAGGAGTCCTTGTATAAACAGCAGGGATGGCTCCAGGCTGTCTACCTGGTGCATTCACAAATCTTGCAGCACCTGTTGGTGCATACAGGGGCTAAAGTCCCTTCCACACTGCTTTCCCTCCTCTCCTCATTCATCACCTCTGCTGGGTGATTAAAGACAATGCTCTCAATAAAGTATTGTCGTTGAAAATGCAGGAATTACAGTGGAACTAAGGGTCCAAGTACATTTTTGGTCTGCTGACCTAAAAATTTCAACCAAGTCAAATTGATTTGTTTAGAGTATGAAGAGACTTGTACTGCTAGTGCTGCCTGGGAGCATACATCTGTAGTCCTGCTGGGTGGCTCCTGAGTCACCCCTGAGCAGCGGCCCCAAGAAAATGCCATCACCTTTACAGCTTGAAGTGAATTTTACAATTAGAACAGATACATTTAACAGCATCTGCAGGTATAAAAACAGTTGCACTCAGAGAGGGAGAGAGATGCTTTTTGTTATTATTTTAAAGGAAGTGATTTTCTTTGTTGCACATATTGAAGAATGTACCAGAAAAGGCACCATCGCCCTAAATTCCTCCTACATCTTGCAATAGCGGACAAAACCAGTTGGAAAATAGTTTTAGGGAAATCTGTCAATAATGGTAATACTTAAATAATTCAGTTCTCTGGAATAATTTCTGAAGTCTTTTTCATATCTTAGTGAAAACAGTAACAACCACTTTTGCTTAGAGATGAGAACTGCGACATTTAAATCAAGTTGTGACTCTGATAATTTCCAACTTCTCCTACTTTGGAGGGCATGCTTTTGGCATGGACTGAGATTATAGGAATTGTAATAAATACATATATTTAAAATATATTATTTGTAGACTATTTAGCATCTATAACAAAACAAAGTCTTTGGAAAAAAATTAAAACCACAGATGAAAACACAGCTCTTCTGCAAGATTTCCATCTCTGTGGGATCTGGGGTAAACACAAAAAGTTTTTATCAACTACTCTGAGATGCAGATGTAAAGGAAAGGAGCAGAGCAGAAGCATGTTTTAAAATAGACATTTCCTCAGAGAGACACACTTCTTTGGATCACAATATTCTGGCATTGATGCCTGGGGACAGGGGTCAGCAAACCTCCAGAGCTCTATTGGATGGCATCTGTAAAAGAGATAAAGTATAATACACCCACATTTGGGCAGGGAGCTGAGCAACAGATGCCTGTATGGTAAAAGCTCCTTTTGCAAGGTTGAGTGACAAACGGCCACATGCAAGACCAGCAGTACTATCAGAGGGTAGGTACAGCTTCATTTCTTCCCCCACAGCTCCATCCCTGAACATAAATGTGAAAAAAATAAAGTGTGTGTCCTTAAAAGTAGTCTAATACAAGAACTGCATTTTTTAAAACTGTATTTACAAGAGAATCTTATTAGAATTTCATTCCCCAAAGTAAAAGAGTAACAATATTACAAAAATAAAGGCAGAAAGATGAATTGGAATAAAACACTTGGGTGGAAACACTGAGCTGTTGCCATGACTAATGGGAACTAATTTATTTACTTATACATCCTTTGTAATCTCATTTTCTCCCATGTGACAGCCAATGACTCATTGTTTGTTTACTGATGAAGAAAACATACTTTCTGAAATCTGTACCAGGAGGATCTTCTCTGGACAGTCTGCATTTGTCCCGCACCCAGAAGTGGGCTGAGCCTTCTCTGCAGTGCCCATTCAGGAGGTTCCTCCAGACCCATGGGCACCAGCCCTCAGTATTTCAGGGCAGGGGGACAGGGAGGAGAGGCACACACATAGGTGCTGTCCGTAGGGACAGGTGTGGGCAAATGAGGTAGCTTGGGCTTCCTTTTTTTTCCCACAGGTTTTCCCAGTCTTGGTTGTTCAGGAACATTCTGGGCAGAGAAATGTCATGTTGGCAATGCTGCTGGAAAAGTGGTAAAGGTGATAGTTTGTAGACAGTTCTGGTATGCTCTGTCTTCTGTATTTCTAGACTTGACATGTACCAGTTCAGTTGACACTACCAGGAAATTCATGTGGGGAGTTGTTCACATTTTCTTTTCTTCCCTTTCCCCTCACTTGCATCCCCATCCTGATGAGTAGAAACTGAAATGGAAGTATGTGTCTGCGATGCTTTTTCAAGTCAGCAGACAAAATAAAAATATCTCCATTGAGGAAAATAAGAGAAAATCATAATTTTTGACAGATCAGTCAGCTGCAACTGTGGTAATCTGCAGGCCTCATGGGAATGAGCACTGCTCTCTTGTAGGTGTGTCATGTAAAAGCTGCTAGGTTATTGTTGTTGACTTTTTTTTTCCCCTTCCATTGCCTGTCCTTCAAAGAGACTTGCTGCATGTCTCAGAGTGGTTGTTAGCTGATGGTGTACACCAAACACCACATAGAAGAACGTGGCCCTGAATAGCAGGGTTTTCCCCAAACCACAGCCCTCTCTACCATTTGAGGTGACAATCAGGCACCATCATTTGATGCAGTGGGTTTGTGTCATTCTAATGTTCTAGTTATTAAAAAGTAACAAAACTGCTAACAGATAAACATATGAGCTCATCAACTCTCCCATTAATTAAAAGGGAGTGTTTCAATACAAGTAATAATTAACTTAAGTGAATATGGGATATGAGCCTTGAAGTACAACTGAGTACAGCAGGGAAGCCTTTGGTGCCAGGAGGTAACCTTAGTCACCTGGAAATCCTGGGAGCACCCTTGAACAGTGAGACTAAACTGCTGGAACACAAACGATGTCCTTTGGTCTAAGCTAGTGTCTGTTTCCGAATCCATTCCCAAATTCTGCTCATGACTTAGCCATAGGCTTACTTTTGACAGACCACTTCATGGGCCAGTAGCTAGATTCTGTAATTGCAGCATGAAACATAAAAAGAAGGTCCTGGATTCAGGAAAGAAAATGGTTTGGTAGGATAACTTCAGGAGGGTAAGGCTTGTCACTCTTCTTGCTAGATCTGTGCCCTCATCAAGGAGAAGGTGAAGCCATTGAGAGGGGACAAAGTCCAGCCATGTAGGGATGTAGATGACACCATGGAGCAGATGTTGCTGCCTGCTCCCAAGAGGTTTGAGATATAAAGGCAAGGCTCCAGACTGCCCATCCACAAAAAGCCCCACATCACCAGGCTCCAGACATTGCATGGAGACCTGTGGGCTGAACTGAAGTAATGCTGAGGAGAGACAACAAACTCCCCTCAAACTCCTGAACCTGTCAGTAAGCATTGCCCATCTGTGGCTGAGTGTAGCACTGGGCATCCCCTCTCTCAGCCACTCCATTGGTTCACTTTTTTGAGTGCTTTCATCACTGTTAACATCTGCTATACTGCAGCAATGAAATAGATTACTGGAAATACTTTTTCTTAACCTGAATTCTGGCAGTAGCCTTATTGCTACTTCTGTGTCATGTAACTGAATTGCATAAACATGGAGCTCTCCCCAGCATTGTTCTGAAGGAAGGACACCCATAATGCCTGAAAACCTGATAATTGAAAGATTTTATGCATATTCATCTTTGAATCTTTGCTTAGATGTAAATTTCAATGGACATCTCATTTATCTATCTCTAACCTAAAATACTCCAGGGTAATTGTTCAGCTTGTAAAATATTTAGATGCACACACCCACTCATGGCCCAATTTTTCAAACTAGGTTTGTATAGCTGTATGCCTAATTTGTTTGTGCAACTTCTGTGATTGAATGTTCACTGGCAAATGGACAAGCAAATGCTTAGATCTGTGCATACCAGGCTTACTCTTTCCTCAATTTTAGGTGTAAACAGGATAAATGTTAAATACCATCTCTTGTCAAACCCCAAGCAGACAGCAGTCTGTACTGTTTTCTTTGAGGAAAGTGGGCCCAGGAACAAATTCCAGTGATCTCACCACTAAATGCATTAAGCATCAAATAAGTAGTTCTATAAATACACATACTAAAGATGTAAGTGGGAACTATTCATAGTGGATGGTCACATTCTTAACCCTAGTCTGTCACTTGCCAGATAACTACTGGAACTCCCAAGTTTCATTTGTAAGTACTGCATTACAGTCCAAAACCATTTGACGATAAACTTGTGCTTACTGTCAAGGGAAACTTCTGAAGTTTATTTACTCCCTAATGCAAAAAATAAAAATTAATTAGCACATTCCTTAAGCACTGGTCAAATTAAACTTCATAAGGGTTTTGCCCAGTATTGTACATAACTCTTATGGACTAGCACAGGGAAGTTCTAAACTTGCATTATAGGGGCAGATAAAAATAATGTCATAGTCATGGTGCATATATAGCCTATATAAAATAATATGGTATTTATGCATCAGTCAGCATTGTGATTCATGTTAAACTATAGCATGAACACTACATCACTGTAATACAGCTATTAACTATGAGAGATCCTGGGCCTTACAATGCACTCTTGTTTCCCTTAGTGCTTAAGAAGCACAGTTTCCCAAATTGCTCTCTGTAATTTCATAGATGTCATCCTTATGGAATTTCTGCTCTAATGTTCACCTTAATCTCTGCAAATTGAACTTCTTCCAGTTGTATGAGATATATATACATATATGTTGTAGGAATCTCTCCCTTCCTTTGGCATTTTACTTGCCCTCTTCAGCAGCTGCAGTGGTAGAGATGTGATGTATTT
>NW_005054315.1:5863131-5870520 GCF_000277835.1 Geospiza fortis
TCTCCATTTTTCCAGCTCATCACCCAATCCAACTGTGTTGTTGTGGGCACACTTCCTGCAACTCTCACCCAGAAGAATCCGGGATTCATTTCACTCTGAGAAGGCAGCAAATGCAGGAAGCCATGGGCAAGGGCTGCTGTGCCGTGGTGTTAAGTTAGTATGCATTTACATGCTGAAGGAGGTTTGGTTTTAAATAAAACTACCTGTAGCTAATGAGACCCCGACAGGGGTGAAGGTGAGTGATTGACTCATTTCCTGGGTCAGGCCCATCACTGGGACTCACACTTCACTCTGGGTGTCCCATCTTCACCAGGGACCCTTGCAGAACCCCATGGGTGTGGGTGCCTCTCCCCATGGGACCCTGAGTGCCAGAACAAGCTAGATCTGGGGCAGAGATCCAGCTCTGTAGGAGATCCAGCTCTGCAGGGAGGGGAGTCAAGGCCTCTGCTCACTTTGCAGCATGGTTGTCAACATGCCAGAGATGAAAATTAGGCATGTTGCAGTTCTTTTTTGATTTTGCCATATATAATGAGCCCTCCTAGCATCTTCAAGAGAAATCATGTCCAAATCCCAGAAGGAAGAAAAAGAGCTGCTTTCCTTTCGCATGCACCATCAGGAACCTGGCTTTGTTGCTCTAAATGCTAAGAAAAATCACTCTCTCAGGAGCAACAAACACTTAAGAAGGGGAATCCCTTTTATTTTAGAGGTCTGCTTTGGGCCAAGAGAGATTGCACCTCTGTACATCTCTCTCTTCATTAGCTGGGGAGGGGGAGTTTGCTCCATCATAAACCTCTCTAAAGGACAGGTCTGAAGTGATACCAGGATGGTGAAGGTAACCATGTATCACACAGCCCAGCTGCTGGGCTGATGTTTTCTGCTGCATCTTTCACTCAAGGGCCTTGGGTCTCCGTACCTTAGGTCAGCTGACATAATCTTGAGCTATGATCCTTAGATGCCAATAGATATACTGAACTATTTTTCACTAGGGGAATGCAATAGGACATCTGCTATCTAGCTAAATTGTGGTGACAGGCATTTGAAGCCTTAAGTTGGACCTGTCTCCTGCTCCCAGCTCCTGATTTGGCTGTGAACCAGAGGTGCCTAGCTCATTTTGAGATGCTCAAGGCCTGCCCTCTCCTGCCTGGCCTCCACTCCTATGCTCCAGAGAGACATGGGTTTCCTGTAGTTCCTGTCATACTACTGTTAGTCCCCAGTGCATGTCTGCTGTCCCCTTGGGCCATCAGGCCATGCCTATGTGTAAGCAACTGAACAAAGCCCTAAGCTGCTAGCAAGTATAATGGGACATCTGATGCATCCATCCTTTGTAGGTACCTCCCTGCTTATGGGTGTCTTAAATCAGCAAGCTGACTCTTTCCTTATATTGTTTCCCCATCTTAATGTATTTTTCCGTTTTTCTGAGACATGAGAAATGATATGCAATTCAATATTAATCCCTTCAATATTATGGATTAATTTAGTCAAGACAGCTAATTTGCCAAATGTTGTCTCACATGCTTTTTTATCAATAGATAAAGTTTTGTTGATGCTTCCTAATTGCCAGCAATCCATCTTCATTTTAGTTTACATAAAACAATGTTTAAATATAGTTCTGCATCATTCCCATTTCACAACAATTTATCTCAGTTCTCTCTTTAAAATGGTGTCTGCTTCCTCTTAAGGACAGAACTCATCTTATCTGATGCTCCTTTGGCTGCCCTTCACTTCTTCTGTTTTCTTGCTAGTTTTATCTCTTCCCAGGGACTTGAGCAGAGCCTGACAAGCAGGATTTCCAAAGGCACACTGCCTACTTCTTCCTCTGTTCTGTTTTCTATTTCAGGGATGAAGAGTAGTGGGGAATGTAGACAGACATGCTGCAATTGTGGTTCCTTTTCGAGTTCCCCAGCTTTCTCAGAAACTCACATTGGTTGGCTTGTTTGTTGATGTATTCCACTGCATCATAGTGACTAGTTTTCTTCATACCTTCCAAATGTTCTTCTGTGCCTCTTCCCTCCTGTAATAAACATTTAATCCAAAACTTCTGGTTATTAGTGGGAGTCTCCTCTACAATGCCTTTTTTGGGTTTGCTTGCTTGAACTTGAATACCAGCATCAAGCTTTCCTACTCTTCTCACATGCCTAATACATCGCCTTGCTGAACAGAGATAAGTTCAGGCTAGTATCTTCCTTAACAGAAACACAGCTGCACCAAACCCTCAAAAACTAGAAAACTGAAGATCAATTTTCCTGTCTACAACTGTGTGATATTGTTAAAAAGATTTTTAAAAATAAACATGGGAATTCAAGAAAACATGGAAAGAAGTTAGGATTTTTTTGATTCAATTCTTTCAGCATGTGGGACCGGCATCCTTTTATACTTTTCACTGTGTCTGTGAGAGAGAGGAGAGGAAAGACAGAGCGGGAGAGAGAAAGAGGTGAAGGAAGGAAGGAAGGAAGGAAGGAAGGAAGGAAAAATGGGTGACAAGACTGAGGCACTCTATCTCTTTATTATCTGAAACATGATGCAGCTGTGTCTGCAGCTTAGAAATGCCTTGATATTTGCAGTAACTGTCATACCACAGGTATGAGGGTGGGGTGCTCCCTGGTCCCTGTGTTCCCAAGATGTGGGGCTGTCACTCCTGGAATTTCTCAGGTTCTCTTGTTGGGCTCTCATCCCTGGTACCCATTCTTCATTTTCCCTAAATAACAAAATATAATAACCTAACTCCCCATATCCTGCTTCCCTTTTTCCTCATCTGATTGTACCAAACTACATCTGTGCATTCAATCCCACCTCTGTCTCCTGGGGCACAGCCTGGATCTGCACAGCCCCCCTACAAGAACAGCCATAGGGGCTCTCTCCTGTGCTGGCACCTTTTGGCACCACTGGGGGCTGCAAGGAGAGGCTGGGGTGCTGTAGTGGGAAAAGTGCCCTCCAGATGGGTCACCTCCCACAGCAGCCATCAGGAGGGCACCAGCACAGCCAAGAGCTGTGCTTTAGGGCCTCCCATGCTGGAAAAGAAGAAAATTAGGAAGCAGAGAGCTATCAAAACTATAAAAAGTTTCATTCTGGAAGTGCTGGAGAGAAGTGGTATGAAGACAAAAATATAAGAGAGCAAAATCTTAGATTAGATCAATTAGATCAATATTATTGATATAATGGAGATCTTTGCAAAAGGCAAGGGCAGACATTGCCTACATCAGCCACTGTAGTAGCAAGTGGTCCCTATTGTTCACATTTAAAAGTTGACCTTTTCATCTTTCATTACTACCATGAAGATCAATAATCTCATGCATGAGGAGAGACACCAGTAACTGGAATGTCCAGGGGACAAAAAAATAAGGTTATGGTACTCCACTGTCTGCCAAAACACCTAAGTGTCCCTGCTTAAATTTTTTCTCCAATGCAGACATGGAATATAAGGCTAGAACTCGTCTTCATGCATTCTACATAATTAATCAGCAATGATAAGAGCTTGATGAAGCAACATTTGCAGTAATGTAGACTTTAAAAATAGATTATATAATTTCGTCCATGTTTTCAGTTTCAGTCTACATTCATGCAGGATGTTATGCAAATCCATAATCATATCCTTTCCTCCCACACACATGCACTCATAGGAGGGCTGGCTAATACCTACAGAAACAAAGCACATGTACCCATACAGAAAGATGCTAGAGTTGAGATGTAGGCATGAATTTTAAGTATGCTAACAAATATTTATGTTATTTTCATCATTCTTTTTAAGTGTATGTTTCTATATGTGCTTGAATACCACATTGCCATAACATGTCATATAAGCATAGTGATATCTTTACATTAAGCTGCAAATATGGGATGAGCATTGCTCATGAGAGACACAGAATGTATATTCAAATTCATCTTCATTACATACAATTTTTCAGAAGATTTTTTTCCTCCCTAAGTAGACCTCACAACACTATTTCTGCAAAGCTGATCTTAGACTGTTTATCATTCAATATGTTTAGACAGAAAGGGGAAAAGAAGGAACAAAATGCAAAAAAAAAAAATCAAAACTGAAATAGATATTGAAGAGGAGAAATGAACATGTAAAATACACCTTCAGTCATTTTCTCTGTAATAAAGATGTGTTCAATAAGTTTCACCAAAAGAATCTAGATAATTACAGATACAGAGCCCCTCATCTGAAACCTGTCTTGTATATATATATAAATGTACACACAGAAGCATATATATATATCTATATATGCATACACACACATATATGCATATATCTGTACTTTCATACATGCTTGTATCAATGCAAATATATAAGTGTATATATATGGGCTATATAAATGCCACCTCAGCCCCAAAACTTTTGCAAGGGGAGGAGACCAGTGAAACAGACTGTCTGACAGAACTGGGGAGCCAGCTTATGTAATTTCTGCCTCTAGTTTGCTCAAAATACAAAGGACAAATTTCTGCTTTACATGCTGCTTTTGCAGGCAGTGCCTTACAGGCAGATTTACAGCACCACCAACATCAACAACGACAGAGTGGGGATAAACTCACAGAAATCGCTGACACAACTCTGTAGATAAAAATGCCCTGCGGTGGTCCAAAAAAACCAGTCCACCAAACCACCCCAGACAATTTCTTGCAATTTCTTTCCTCATCATGTACTAATATACACCACTGTCATTTCTTGAAAGAAATTCAGGGCTTTCTACAGCAAAAAGAAGGATAAATTGCTTTATCTCTGCCAGAAGTGGAGCATGCCTTCTGTCATATCCCCAAAGCTGCTCTGGGGAAAGGATTTCCTCACATGGATTCAGGCAATTATTTTACATTGAATGAGAAGCAGGAACATTTCTGTTTCTGTGACCGAGCCTCCCTGGGGGTGCTCTGCTGCCAACAACTAGGATGTGCAGCTCTTGGGAGATGGGTCTTGAGGGCTGAAGTGGTTTTGATTGACAGAGTCTGGGGTACTGCCTCTCCCATGTTCACTCCAGGGAATTCTCCCCATGGGTGGAAAGGTGGCAAGTCACCCTTCATCCACATCCCAAATGCAGGACAGCAGAAGCTGGGGCACCACCGGCTTTGGTTCAGACCTTGAACCCAGTCTGGCTATCTTCTCCATCCAATGGGATTCAGTGGTCTCCCAGGCATCCCAGAGCAGAGAATGCAGTCACATTCCAGAGAGCTCCTGACTGTGGACTGCAGTGCTACTGAGCTTTCCTTTCCTATTGAAAAAACCCCAGTAAACTAAACCCAACCAAAAAAAAACCCAACCCCAACCAAAAAACAAACAAACAAACAAAACCCCAAAAAACAACCCCCAAAAAACCTCCAGAGGTTTTCTGAAAAGTAGTCCTCAGCAGAGGTACAGCAAAACCTCTCATGGGCAGTGTGCTGTGCCTCTAGGGGTGGGAAGAATCCCTCTGGCAGCACCCCAGGTGCAGAGTGGGAGGGAGCCAAGTTCTCCCTTGTGCTGAAGCCACTTGGCAGCTGCTGCTCCCTTACAAGTATTGCTGAAGGAATCCCACTGCTGGAGCATGGCCATGCTGTGCTGGGCAGGAGGTAAAAACACATCAAAAGATGTTACCCTGGCTGAAAGGTGATTTATTGCAATTGTTACAAGTTAAAGGGTTGATTGCAGTGAAACATTCTGTATTTTGCTGAATTCATTGGCATCACTTTCTATAAACGCAATGGAGAAATGAGCAGTGATTCCTTCCACAGAGTGGCCATTGCATTTCTCATCTCCACCCAGACTCCTTGTAAACTCCATGTTTGTAATTAGTGGCTGAGCATGTCCCTCAGTATCTGTGATGACATCATTAAGTGAAAGACAACTGAACTTCCATCACCAATCTAGTTTTAATTTAGGACACAGAAAATCACTTTTCCAAATTATTTGGTAGTATTCATGGACATCAGAGCTTCAAATTTTTTGGAGCACATCCACTGTGAATACTATTTTCTGCAACTTTTGTTAGTCTGGAGAATTAATTGATGCAGAACATAAGGAAAATAAATCTAGACATGAAAACCTTACAGCCTGAATCCACCTATCTGTAATGGAAATAAATGCTTGGGTGATTCAGTTCTACTTAAATTGAAATTCAAACTGATTGCAAGGGTGGCAAATATGATTTATCAATCTTTAACATCTCTAAATAGGCAAGATCTTCATCTGAGTTTTTGCATTAATTTGTAGCTTTGAAAAATTGGGAACATTTTAAATTTTGCTATGTTCTCATGCAGTGGCTGAATCTCAGCAGGGATTTTTGCCTGAAGTACAGTATCTGACTGTCTGCTGCCTTACTTCTAACTGTAATAATTAGTGTAGTTGTGCATTGAGAGCATTTGGGCCGTAGCTCAGGCAGGAAGAGAGAGTTACTCTACTTTCATGCAGTAGAAGCAAAACAGATTTGGTAAGCTCTGCAAAGTGATGATAGAGTTGAAAATATTACAAGTATCTGTGCATCAAGTCCTGCTCAGCACTTGGCTTTTTCTTAGCACATTCTGCACACACCTGCACAAGCTAATCCCATGAAGAAAGCAAGTTTTTGGTACTCAGTGAAGAGATGGAGAAACTTTTAGGGAGTTTTACTCATAAAATGGGCGCAGGATCTTGGCTCCTGTTTCAAGCCTGGAGGCTTTGCTGAACAGGGGTTGTGAGCAGCATTGCTAGCAGCAACCATTAGAAATGTCAGGACAAACAATTTCTAATGCTGAAGGAGATGGAAACAGCTTCTCAAGGAGTAAGAGAGTAACAGGGATGTGTCTGTGACAACCATGCAAGGCTTTTCTGATATAGAGATGTCCTGGGACATCTGGAAGACCTGAGACTCTGGGAAAAAATGGCAGTGTACAGTGAATGCTTAAAACTCAGATCAGAAGTGGGAATGGCAGGGAATGGCTCAGTGAGATGCCACTGTGTGACACAGCTGTAGGTAAACACGTGTTTCCCTTGCACTCTGTGTATGGTCATTGTTGGCCATTCATTAATGAGAAGAGAGAGTTTGACTCAGTGAGCTCTCTGTCTGTGCCCAATTCCATCTCAGTGTACCTCCCCAGCCACATGTGCTGCTGCTCGTTCAAGGTATGGCACCCTGGGAGGAGCAAGAGCTGCCAGGGCTTGAGATGAACACCACAGGTCACGAAATGCATGATAATAAAAAAATCAACAGAAAGGGGAAAGACCGAGGCTTCAGCAAAAAAATTATAGCACTTAAAAGCTGCATGAAACTCTTGGGCATAGAAAAAAAGAATAAAAAAGAGATTTTACAGTCCTCAGCAGGGGAGCAGAGAGAGAGGTTTGTGCTGCTCCTTTACACAGTGGTGCTCCACAGACACATTGCAGATGCATGCTCACCTTCAGCTAAGGTCAGCTTTCCAGTGCTTGAGGCTGCTAATCCTGCT
>NW_005054315.1:5870692-5923726 GCF_000277835.1 Geospiza fortis
CCTGCTGAATAGTCAGGCCCCAAATGAACCGTCTCCCGAAGGGAGCTGTCAAGCAACACTTGCCCATTTAATTGACTAAGACCTGTTCCGAGTTTTTTTGCTGGCACTTGATGGATCTAGTAGTTGTCTTTCCCCTACAAGATAGATCAATTGACAAGAAAACTATTTAATGACAAAGCTTCTAAATGCTTGTCTAAGTTCTGTCTGCATTTTAATAGTGGAGACAAGTTGTTCAATCAAGCATGGCACCGAGGGCTGCAGCACTGAGTTGAAATGTATCAGCCACTCTGAAGAAAATGCTTCGGGTCACGTTGTGGACAGAACATTCAGAGACACATTTAATGTGACAGGTTTTAGTATCCAATATCTATGAGTGTGTGTTGGAAGCAAGCTTGCAGAGCTGCTCTAAAATGCCAACTGAGCTCACAAGCACATGGACATATTTGTTGGTTTAACCCCCAAGGCACTGTAGTGATTCAAAAAGTGGCATGAAGGTGCAGATGGGCAGTCTGTGCCTTGCAATAGCCCTGTATTTATCCTCCACTCATTTTTTGTCTCCAGGCACTCTGCATTATTTCACATCTATACAAGGATTTCACTGGTTCTGTTAGGCAATCCTTTTTCACAAGGTTTCCATGTTTTCCCTCCCTTTACTAGTTGGAAGTGCAGTAGCTTGCCATCTTTGCTGAATAGACTTCTTATTTCTAAATCACTGCTTTTATATATGTAAGATTTTGAAATGGAGAAGATATTACATTAGTCTGGAAAGTCTTCAACCATAGTCTGCTAAATTAGTAAACCCGTTCATTATGAAACTTGACTGATTTTATAATTTCCATACCTTTTGGGAATGTACCTAACTTGCCAGCACTTGAAGAGACAGTGTAAACTTTTCAGTTTTTACTTAGACTGTGTTCTCTTTGATTCAAAGAGAGCCCATCTGGCCCCTTGCAGTAATAACTCCCTGGGAGAAGAGGTTGCACCAGTCACCAGTTCGGGTGTTCAGAAACAATGGTGAGAAGGTGAGAATCTCTTTTGTCTGAATTAAATCCTGCTTCTCTCATTCAAGGCACATTCTCATTTCAAAACTAAAGTTTCCAATCTAAGATTGACGTTCATCCAGTTCAGACACTGTGAGAACCCTCTCTTGTGCACCACGTTATGTGTCCCAGTGTTGTGTTTTGTGAACTGAGTTAGGAGTTCAGCAGCAGCAGAATTGAACCACAGTACCCTGCCCTTATTTCAGAGAAATGACAGAGTAAAAGCTACCCAGGAGTAAAAGCGGCTCAGAAAGAAAATCATACCTTGCCCATGGGATTTTCATAGTTCTTCTTGCACCTTCTGTATAAAGCAGGATGTGTTTTTAGCCTTCCATGTTATTGGATAGTCGGAACTAAAGACCTCAAAATAGAGCTCGCTCCAGAACCTCCAGAACTGTAAGCTATTAGAAAGCAGAATCTATTGCACAGGTCTGAAGTGTGGCACTCCTGCATTTATCCGTCTTTCCCTCTCTATCCTGTCTCTCATTGTGGTTTGTTAATAGAACCTGTCTCACCTTTTAACATGAAGTTTCCTTGTCTGAAAGGTAGGGTGAGTCTAACCATCATATGATACTGCACTCTTCACACCTATCTAATTGAAAATGGGCATAATTTCCCTGCAAGTTTATCTGACCAAGAAAAGCAAATAGTCACTTTCAGATTCCCCATCCATGTTGATCATGCAGGACAGGGCAATAGCCTGTCTAGAAAGGGCTGCTCTCACCACTGATGGGAGGCTCATGCTCCAAGCTGAGCCTGCTGCTGTGCTTCTGCCGCTGTCAATATTAGAAGCACTGTGAATATCACTTAATCAGCTTTCTTGCACCAAAGTTTTGTCAGCCACAGATTTCCCACAGTTCACCAGCTGTCTCATTATTTACTGTGTCTTACAGTAAAAATTTTAGGCTGCCAGACAACTTCCCATTTTTGCATGTGTAACAAACACCTGCAGTTCTATTCCCTTAAAGGCCTGAAAATTAATCTGAAAATTTATTTTGGTTTTGGGCATGCTTTAGGAAAAAATGTAAACCAATTGCTCTTTTTGGGGTAAAAGAGGATGAAATAGTAAATAAACTGAGTGAACCACTTACATAGCATTGACTGAGTGATTTGGTCAGCCTTCTTTGGAGGGGAAAAGAGAAAGGAGGTGGTTTGAACACATCTAAGAATAAGTAGCCCAGCTGCGTGCAGGCAGATGTGCTCCTCCTGCACCTGCCTTTGAGAATATGCAAAGCACATGCATTCATCCACACCTGTTTATGTAGACACATCCTGACTTTTGAAGCTTCAAATCTGGTATCAAAATAATCCCTTCTGTGCAAAGCAGGTGTTTGCAAAGTTGCATACAGTTCATTTGTGAAGGAGTCATTCTGAGAGTTTGGCAGTGTGCACCAGCCCCACAGAACAGGCTGCAGAGTTGTGACTACTGGTTGAGTCTGAGTGCATACAGAAACTTCCTGTGTGTGGCTCACCAGCCTTGTTACCCATCCTACAGCCATCATTGTGCAAGTCATCTTCTCATATTTCAGGAGAAGTCAAAATGATAGTAATGCTGACAGCAATGCATTAATTAACTGCAGTCTACTGGGGCTGCCTGTGAACTTCTGAAGTGTGAGATTTCGTTAGAATGACTGCTGTGGATGCTCAGGTGATTCACCGAGGAAGTGCAAACAACCTTGTTCAGCTCAGGGTCATGTGCCCTTCCTGCCCCTGTTGACTATCATTTTGTGCAAGGACTTCATCTGATGGCTTGAGGCCTCAGTGATTTCAGGTTTCTATCAAGAGTGCTATGTATAAATTTGGAACGAAGTAGTCACATTTACTAACCCAGGAGGTCTTTATAATGACACACCTACACTATGACAAGGCAAATGAACACCTACATTCCTAAGAAATTACATTCTTTAGGCTGAGTTTGTTCAACCACACTGTCCCAAATGTTTTACTGACAACACTGAATTAATTCCCTGTGGAGTACCTTTTCCATTCACAAGTGCTTAAACAGGGTGGCAGAGGCATCACTGGAAACAGACATGCACACCAATGACTGGCTGGCAAAGGGTGACATCCAAAAGTAATTGGAGCCAAGAACTGTGGTCTTTTTACTGATCCTCATTTCCACTGGTTTTCAATATTGGATCAATAGATGTCCTTGCTTTGACATCCTTCATCATCTGTACTGCAAATATCAATAATGAACCTGTACACAACACTGCTCAGAGAGGTTGGCTAATATGGCACTTAGAAGTAAGCTTCTTTTCTTCCTTAATATCATTGTAAGTTATTATTTCATGTAAACATATTTTTACTGCTCTTCTATGTTATCTAAGTCTATTTAGAATATCTTCCCCCCATGCCTCACAAGAATGCCTTGCTTTTCTAGTCGAGATGATCCTCCCCATCCCTTTGCATTTAGAACAGATGAGTAACATGAATCCTAAAGGCTTTGTCTGCAGTCACTTGCAAGTTGCTGAAACACTTGGTGCCTTTAATTATCCCAAAAGTGAATGTTGCAACATGACTGCACCACCTGCATGGTTTGGGATCCAGAGCTGTGTTGGCTGCAAAAATGGTACTCACAAGGTTTGCTCCACAGCATCATCTGCTATTCATACATACATATGCATTTCTGCAAGACAGGGATTGCTCTATCCAGTGCATGCCATGCCTTGCTGGAGCTCTCCTGGCTATGAGCTGATATGTCTCAGTGGTGCAATGCAGCTTTGATCCCAGCATCACTGTAATTACATTACACTATTGCTCCCTCTGAACTGCTTAGCTAAGCTGAGAAGCCATCTACAACATGGTTTGGATTGGGTGACATCTTGTTCCCACATCACTGCTGTGCATCAGGCGGTAGTGCAGGTTTGCTCCCAGACAGCCCTAGACCGGTCAGCCTCACTCAGCTGGTCCCGCTTCCAAGCTCCCCAGCTGTGGCTGCTTGCCTCTTTCATTTGCACCACAGCACGGGCACTGCTTGGCTTGTCAACCAGAACTGGATGCCTTTGCCCTGCTATCGGCTGCTCATCTGTGCCTGGGCTGTGGCTCACAGAGCACAGAGGCTGCAGGGATGAACAGAGCTGGAAATACCCCTCCTGTCCTGGATGGTCCATTTCCCCCACCACCCAGTGGGCTGGCTGCTTTTCATTGTCACCTGGCCCAGTGATGGACATTTACACTGGAATTTAGAAATCATGCAGGCTGCCAAAGGCAGCAGCCTCTGTGGTGGGGAATTGCATGCTGCATAGCGGGAGACTATCCTGTTCCTACTCACATCTGCATTGATAATATTTGTTTACTAGTTTAGGCAGAGAAACTGAGCCAAATAAATTGTCATTCTCTTATCCCTGCTTTGAAAATCTCACTGTCATGATTATTATCATCAGGACAGTCCCTGAAAATAAACCTGTCAAACACAAGCAGACATGTGAGGGTGTGCCCAGATAAAGAGGGGTTTGCTTGGCTTCAAAATCCCAGACTGGCAAACAGTAGAAGGAATTTGGGGAATTGCAGATGTTCAGCTGAAACATTTTCTGCCTTAAAAAGAGAGGAAGAGAAATGTGTACAGAGTGGGAAGGACTACCTTGTGGCTGAGGGTCTCGGGAGCTCTGGCCTCATTTCCTGGCTCTGCTCAGGATTCTCACATAACCTTGGCCAAAGTCAATTCATCTCTCTGTGCCACTGCTCCTCCATCATTACATGGATTTCCCTGCTACAGCACTACTCTCTCTCTCTATCTGCCTCACCTGCTGAGAGTATAAATCCTGCAAGGTACAGACAGCTTCTGATTCCTGATTTCTCATTTCTCTCTGTCTGGTTTTGGTCTTCTCTGATTTGATTTGTTTCTGTTTATGTTGTGTCCAGCAATCTCAAGCAGAGCCTATGGATGATACCATAACAAAAACAAAAATACACAGCTGAGTTTTTGAAAGCTTGCGTGTTAAAAAAATAAACAATACTGAAGTGCTTTGCTTCTGATAAGACAATCATAAATTTTAAGAAAATCTGGCTCATTGTAACATTGTGATGGGTTGGCTGTAGAGCAAACACTAACTGGCAGTTTTCCTATAGTGTTACTATATGGATTTTTTACCTGTTTTTAAAGTTGTAGGCTATGTCTGCTGTATTTAAATATTTGAATAAAGTCTTATGCACAGGGACTGAAAACTTGACTTTGCTAACAGTCAGCAGAGCTGTCTGCAGGTAAAATTCTTGTGCTAGCAATAATCCCAGACATGTGGCTATTACCTCCATGAGCTGGATACCAATTGGCTTACAGGTGACAGCTCTTTTCTGGCAAGGTCCAAGTTTCCGGGAAGCCACAAGGTATCAGTCAGAAGTTTCAAGTATTTTCTGCATTATCAATGTAATTTTCTACATGATTGATGTAATTTAGAATAGCTGGTATTCACCTTAGAAAAGAATAAAAGTTTACTCAGAACCTAATGTGAATTGGTAAACAAGGGAGAAAAAATGAGCAAAACATACTCTCTTCATTTTCATCCAGAGTGTTTGTTTTCTATTATCAACAGGCTTCCTAGCAATAAAACTTGATTAAGGAAAGAGAAGATATAAATCAGAAAGTATGGGTACATAGAGTTGCTGTTGATGTTTTATGTGATATTGTTCTGACATATCAGGAACATTTTCCAGGCAGTAGCAGCTTTACTTAAGGTGAATTTTTAAATTATTTCTGCACTCAGGGGAGCTGTCACATCGCCCAGAGATGTATGAAGGGCTCTCACTGTAGCCTGTACTCCCCCAGCCAGACCCCTCTGATGTCTGTCCTAGCTCCGGGCTTCCCCTAGGTGCCAGAATCCCTGCTGAGTGTTTGGATCCCACAGGATGGATGGGGCAGACCTGACCCCCAGCCTCACATTTCAAGCTGTTTCCCAGCTGACAGACAGCAGGTACTTTCAGGCTTAACTCCACCAGGATTAGAAAGAGTTTCTTGATATTTTTATCTCCAAGGGATTTGCCTGGAGCCTTTTTTCTCTTATAGTTTATTTAGCCCTGTTTAAGTCTCTTCCTATTTTCCTCAGGTCCACAAGCATATAAACAGCTGAGTATAAAGCCTTGCATTTATGTTCATGCTCCATTCTTAGCTGGGGAAATAATTTCTCAGTGGAAAAACAACCAAATTCACAACACAGCCAGATAGGGTGGGCTTGAAACACCAGGCAGGAATATCAACACCTTGATGGAAACTCCAGAGTCTCTGCCATTCAGCTTTTCTCCAGATGATAAGAGAAGAGGCTTGGATCTGTGGTTAACAGTGGTTTATTACTTCTGTCAGGTGGGAAAGGGAACTTGGGGCTGCCAAGGCTTTCCAGTTCTGGAGAGATAACAATACTATCCACAGACCTCCTGAGCCAATGGTAAAGGCATCTTAACCAAAGCCACTTTACAGAACTTGTTAGGAAAAAACCTTGCATGAACAACTTAAAGAATGACATGAGATAAACCAGTCCCTTTTATGTGCTTTTTTTATCTATCCATAGATCCAAGGTAATCATTTGGCCAATCCAAGATCTCACATGGCCCAAGTTCAGCATCTCAAAACAAGAACGGGTGAGAATCTGCCAATCGCCAGTGCTGGAGCCTCCTTGGCAGGTTCGTTATTAAGTACAGACACAGAATAGATGAAAGCATGCTACAGTGCTGAGGCAGTTGGCTACCAGGGCACTGAGACAGGAGAAGCAGCTAGTGCAAAGCCAGCCTAAGGAGCCAGTGAGGCTCATTTGCAAGGGAAATGCAAATACAGAGCTGATTGCCTTCCCTTAAATGGGAAAGTGTGTTAAATCTGATAAGCGTGCTCTGAGTGTCTCCTAAGCGTGGGCTTGTCTCAGCATTTAGTTTCTGTTCTACAGCGGGTGAGGGAATGAATGCTGTTCTGAAACCCTGAACAGGTGAGATACAGCAATTATTTCCCTCTACTTCTTCCAATAACTGCATAAATTAACATGTAGATAGCCTTTGTGTCTCCAAAGCACTCCACATATATTAACTAATTAATGTTCACTGTACCCATCTATATTAAAGAAAGAATTATCCTCATTTGGCTAATATTGAAATTCAAGTGGGAAGATTAAGTGCCTAGGAGTGAATCCATCTAAGCAGTTTAGTTGGTGAAGTCAAAGGGACTAAATATGTTTAAGATCTTTGGTGGACTGGGACCTGGGTCTTGCACAATGCTGAGCACCCTGTAGGATCAGGCACGCCCAAAGCCACAGAGGTACCAGGTATGAGAATCTGACATGAAATTGCTCTCCAGGGGTTGAGATCTCAGGCCAGTGCCTAAACCCATCACATACTTTCCAAACTAAACTAAAAATGAGCTGTTTTCTGATATATATGGTCAGATAAGGCAGAAGTCAGAAGACAGACTTCAAACAAAAAGATGTTTCCTGAATATAAGTGGTGTATGTTTTCTTCTTCACCATGTTTGCAACAGTGTAATACATGAGTCTGACACTTTCCAAAATCCCACTTCTCTCCATCATTAATTGCAGTGCCTATGGCAGAAAATATGAACTACTACCTGCCTGTTACATACAGTTCTTGACAAAAATTATCACATCTCCCCACACTCATAAAAACACAGTCTGTTCTTCCGGAGTCTTGAAATCAGTTTTCCTGACTTCACAGCTGCAATATTGCCAGACAACAGATCTGACAGTCATCTCAGGAAGAAATTAATTGTAGAAACGATTTAGAGGGGGCATGCAGAGAGTGGGGTTTGATTACCTTCATTTGCATATTAGTTCTTAGAGGCATAAGAATGTTTTTTGGGGCAAACTGGGGAGACCCTTCCCTGAACCTTCAGCAAATTTTATCAGGCTCAAGTCCAGGAGCAGGCCCAGATCAGACACCCAACAAAATATATCTGAAATGTTTCCCAGGGCTGCTTGAATACATCTCCCTTACAGATTTGCTGTGATTTACTGGTATTGTACAAGATTGCAAGGTACACTCATAAGCAGCCCTCAAATGCTCATATTATTTGTTGTTTCAATAAGGAAGGGCCTTATTTGGGCACAGTTATTCATCAGGACCTGAATATGTTGAGTGGGGCATTGGGGTATTTTTTTTCTAAAGAAATGGCTCCTTTGTTGACCTGGAAAATAAATGGTGAGCTGCTGAACAGGCTGGTCTATTGTAGAGTTCCCAAAATTAAACTAAACAGCTGGTGACTCATTGTTGGGATATTAATCAGAGCAAGATAAAAGTGTGTGCAAAAGAAGGGACATGGTTTATTTGATGGGGTTATTGACTGATTTTGGATTAATTTATGAAAGAGACAGGTGTTGATAGGGGTGAGACCGCAGCCATAGAAAGAGTAAGGGCTCAGATCAGCCAGCACCTCCTGGTGCTGATAAGCTAAAAAGAAGAAAATGTCTGCAAAGACAGAGGAGGGATAAAAGAGAACAGCAGGGCAGGGCAGCTTGTGCAAGCCTGGTGCTCACAGAAGGCAGCCTTTGTGAGAGCAGCAATAAATCTGCATGTGGGTGAGGGGTGCAAGGGTCAGAGATAAGGAAACCTGGGACCGGGCAAGCCTTGTGTAAGGAGAGGAGCTTTTTTTCCCCCTGTGCCTACTCTGTGCCAGCTATACTGCAGTGACTGCTGGGAAAAGAAGAAGGTTTTAGTAGTAAACAACCAAATCCCATAAATTTGAATATGGTGGATCAGGCTTCACCTGCCTCTCCTTTTCATGTGCTGCACAACTGCAAAGCACAACGGCTCAGCATAAAAGGGAGCAAAGGCACGGCAAGCAGTGGAGTGTGGAAAGAGGAAGACACTGCTGATCACAGGGGAAGGAAACAAGACACAGAGGGAAGGTCTGGCCCCTGTGGAGGCAGTGCTGCACTACTCAGACTAGGCCAGGCCACTGACTACCGTGATGAGTGCTGTAGAAAATACCAAAGTGGAGCAAGTAACTTCACAGTACTTGAGAAGTTTAGAAGAAAATTATCAGGAAAGCATAAATACCTTTCTTTCAAAAAAGCTGCTTAACTTCAGTATTTTGGGGACTGTAGAATTTCTCTGCACAACATAGATGCACTCAACAGGCATGGCATGAAAGCGATCTTTGTTATTTAGCACACATTTCCACAGTACAACTATTGATGTGTTCTCCCCCTCCAAACTATGTAGCACTAATTTTTCACATGGGTAAACTAGCTTGAATATTGGCATAGAATGTAGAGAAATACGCTGAGAGTATAGATTTCTCTCTGTCCCCGTAATACTGCATGCATCTCTGGCCTGGATCTCTGGCTTTTCACACTGGTAGCCCATCTCTAATATTGATTTGGAACATAGATACATAATACACGTATTATGGATTTATTTCCATCTTTTTTGAATCTCTGTTGGTTTGAAAAGTAGATAATCTGAAGGAATGAATTTTTCCCACAACACTGCTTTCCGTGCATACAGAGTCAGGAAATACTGTAACAAATATCTTCTAGCATGGCAAGTAACTTCCCTTTCAGTGACTGCAACTCCTCCTCCTCAGCATCTGATGTCTGTCTCGGTGAAATGGCTGTGTGCTGTCATAGCAGGGCCCTTTCACAGCGAGACATCCCATCTGTCTTCCTTTCCCACTGCATTGCAAATGTCCCTTTGCTTTAATACCGGTTGTTGAGCCTGCCTTTCGTCTACTGCTGCATGCTTTTAAGTGAGGATGTTGTAAAAAGGTCAGGCTGCTGGGGTTTGAGTTTGCTTCTTTTTTTCTGATGAGTTGGAGGTGGCATTTGGTTTTTACGCAGTAGTAGGACATAGTTTGTGACAGATGGTGTCTGTAAAGAGTGTGAGAGTGTGGTATCACTCAGAACACCAGCGTGCACTCACCACACCACAAAGCCCTGGAAGGTGGCACATGTTCAGGTCTTCAGCTCAGGACAGCCAGCTGCTCCTCAGTGAAAATAACTCCAGCAACATGAACTACAGTGGTCACGGCGATGCCTTGGAGTGCCACACCAAACTTCAGCGATATGCTCACAGCCTGAGCTGGATCAAAGTAGGTTCAGTGAACACTTCTACAGATCTGCTTACCTAGCGTAGCAGTTTTTGAGAGCCAGGAGACCAAAATACACAGGCCTTAAGCTCAAAATTTTGTGAGATGCCCTTTTTAGCATAAAGGTTCAGTTCTCCAGCTTTAAGAGTCCTGTTGGATTTGGTGTTTGCCAGTGTAAGAGGGCACCAAGTTGTGAAGCACACAGGTAGCTCTAGTGGGACCCCTCTGCCCACCTTAGCAGACCACCAGAAGAGGAATAGGCCTCTTTCTTTCCACCCTGAGAGGAACGGCCAAAACAAGTGAGGGAACTTGTATCCTTGACATATCAGTTTATGGCAGGCTTACCAGATCTCATACAGTTGTCTGCAGCATGGGCATTTGATGAGTCTTACATTTGGTGATTAATGGGCAGGGTCCTGCCATCACAAAGCAAATGAAAGCATATACAAGTACTGGTTGCTTTGTGTGCCGTGTAATTTCTTCCATATTATCATGTGCAGCACCAGCCATCACAATAACTGAAGTGAACTGTTAATAAGCCATGACACTCATCCTGTGTTAAGAACTTGTTCTGTGTTCTTGTTTTTAGCCTACATAACATTTTGCACATGCCCATTTCATTATCAACCATGCTGTTTGTAATCCACCTCCTTACTTTAATAGGATTTAGCTGTCAAATAGGATTCCCTTTAATTTATAATCAGCATTAGCTCCCTTAACATCTTGCTGTTCTTTGTTAGCTTCATCAGAATCGATTAAGGGTTGTAGTAAGTCTGGACTATTCCTAAGGACCAGTGCATTGTGGGGTACACACAGGTACCATTGCAGCCACTGGCAGCCTAGGCCTCTCTAGAATTCTGCTTCTAAATGCAAGTGTCTAATCCTGTTGGAGTTGTTTGTATGGATAGAAAATGTGGGGCTGGGAGATATCAGACAGGGCTATGCCCCTTTGAGCAGCAGCTGGAACTACTGGGGGTTTCAGGGCTTCTCAGATGGCAAAAAATCCCTGGTGTATATGCCAGGGCCTCAATTCCTTAGTAGCCAGTGGTCATGCCCAGGGTGCGGTCTCAGCCACATGGGCAGCAGAAAATATCACCTTTGGCAGTGACATGCTTCTAGGTAGCACCATGTCTTTTTCATCCAGGCCTTTATCTCCTGTTTGTTTGGGGGTGCTTTACTACTTTCTCACTGCATTTAGGGGAAGCTATCCAAAGCCTTTACTTCTCAGTGAGATCAAAAGCATAGTCACATCACTTCTTTCTTCTGAAAGAACTCCACTTATGCAAATAGTTGCTGGTGAGGGGTTTTTGGCCTCATATAAATGTGTGTTTCTTATTTTTGTATATAATGCTCACTCCTTATCCAGGTTACCTCACCTCACCAGTCTAGTCATAGCTTTAGCCTAATGTCATCAAACCTTCAGTTCCTGTCTCTAGCTGCTCTTATGCTGAAATTTAATAGGGGCTTTTATGAAATTTTTGAGCACAATGGAGATAAAAATAGGCAAAGCACAGGATGTTCATCAGGGCTTCTTTGTAGAAGAGCTTGAAGCTGCTACCTCTCTTTAGATCCCCATTGTTTCCTAACCTCACCCCTTGAGGGGGAGATGTATCCTCAGCCAATTGAGGAGAGGCAAAGCCTGCTGCTAAAGGAAGTTTCTTACTGTGATTTCTCTGCGGGAAAAATATGTTTCGTTCACTGTGATCCTTAGCTTTCCGGGAGGGGAGTAAGGATAGGATTATAAAATCCACCTGTCTTCAGCTCTCTTTTGCTAGAGGGATGGCATACAGGAAACCTATCTGCTGTCTATATATGAATGCCAAAAATATCTAGGTCATAATAAACTCCTGATTATATCTTTATCCATTCCTTGAGAGTTAAAATTTATCTCACTTTACCTCATCTCCAAAGTTTTTATCTGGGGTAGTTTAAAGAAATTTATTTAAGGGAATTTAGGCAAAATTCCCTTAAATAAAACTAGAGTTGCACTCATTTTGCTTAATTAGCGCTTTTTTTAACATTGGGGAATAAGAGCAAAATGCAATGAGACTGGTTTAATAGATTGAAAATCATGAGTGTTTTATACTCTGTAATAGGACTTTGAGCTACTTCAACTAGCAGGCTTAACAACTCAAACTCTCCCAGCTTTGAAAACTGAAAATGCTGTTAAATTATTAAGCTTAGTCTCCCCTGGCAAGGACATTCAGTGTCTGAAACCTTACCAAAACCTCAAGGCAGTTGACAGCAGATAGTATAAAGAACAGAACAAAGAGAAATTGGGATTTAAAAAAAAATATATATATTCTTTAGCTCATCCCTCAAACTGAAAAAAGTTAAAACCAGGAACTATGAAACCTGAGATAAAATTAAAACTTAAAAAAAATTTCTCCTGTAGATGAAAATTATATCAATTATCACTTCAGGCTGAAGGAAAACATATCAAATCTATTTCAAGCATTTTAATCCCTCATGAAATGAAGTGCAAAGTACAGACGGCATTCAAAATGCAGGGAAGCAAGTAAAGAATGTAGTGCTTGTTTTATACAAAGGCTTAGTGGTTAAATATAAATTGAGCCAGAGGCAGGAGAGAAAGACAGATGGAGTAGAGGTCAGGGCATTCATTCGGGACTTGTAATACCAGGGAACCCGTCTCTACCCCAATAACCTTTTAGATAGGAAGAGGAGTGGCACTGACAGAAGACCCTTATATTACTGAGCCTGGTACTTAGGCACTCTGGGGAGGTGAGTGTGGACTCAGATCCACTTTGGTTATGACAGGAAAAAGAACTGGATTTCACATATTCTGTGGATTGCTTTAATCTCTAAACTTTGGGCAAAACGCAGGAACATGAGTGGCAATACTTTCCTGTCCTGGTTTCATGCATGCAAACCATACATTTTTTCCATATAATCTGTTCTGCTAGTTCAAAAGCCTAGATAATAACATCTACTAAAATGTTAACTTTACGTATGGAGTTTCCAAAACGGAAAATATTTATGGGTGTTGTACATAGAATTGGTGGAACATTCAGACCATGGTAATGAGGAAACCTTGATGATATCTGTACCGGCTTCTGAGAGTCAACTAAAAGGAAAAAAAGCAGGTGTAGGTGGGGAAATATTATGTCAGTTGAATCTGGGCCTAGTTTTAACATACTGGATTTCTGCAAAATCAAGTAAGAATATATTTCATTCACACTGGAGAAAAAATATGGTTTACCCAGTTTCTTGCATGAGTATTAAGCAGAGAATCTCCATCATATCGCATCATGTCTCTGACCCCACCAAGAGATTTCCCCCTCCTGGCACACTGCATTTCTGCCATGGAGCCTCGGTGGTCTCTGTGAGTTGTTCCTCCTGGTTCTTTGCATTCATGACCAGGAATAACTTGGAGAAGCAGCTTAAAACACTGCCACTCTACTGCCAAGAAGCAGCCTGTGAATCTCAGTCATGTTTCCTTTTCTATGCTCACAACCAGTCAAGGTCAAGATGTCCTAAGTGTTTACAGGAGATCACTGAT
Source organism: Geospiza fortis (assembly GCF_000277835.1). NCBI lineage: Eukaryota > Metazoa > Chordata > Aves > Passeriformes > Thraupidae > Geospiza > Geospiza fortis. Next base: position 5,884,272 of record NW_005054315.1, read on the forward strand.
GAATGGAGAGTTGCTCAGACATTCTGAATTGCAGATAGCTGCTTTAACTGACTTAATTAGAACATGCTCAGTATAAACACTGTATGAAGATGAATTCTGCTCCTGCTAGCAGCTAAGTGGTCTTTATCTAGTGGCTAAATATGTTGGGAAGAAAATTGAGATATGGATGAACTTCAAATAAATCATAAAAGGAAGGTGAATAAATGAAGAACTGAGTGCCGGATTGAAATACACATGGTGATTTGGTCATATAAATATATACTGTGCACTCCTATAGAAGTGTCAATTTTCCAGGTCAAGCAGAAAGAGTTATGAGAGAGTTTGACCCAGTTATTGCTGAGACCCTCTGAGGCAATTCAATATTGGATTACTGCTAGTAAAGGGCATGCAGAACAAAATACAATCTTTGCTAATTGCAGTGAGCCTGCAATAGCAATTTTTTTTACCATAATAAAGAAAGCCAAGTGTTATTCAGGACTTCTGGATTCTGCTCAAAATCTGTCACTAACAGCAGATGCCAGTAATAAATACAGGCACATCTCCAGAAATGCAATAAATATGAAGCTACGCTCTGTTTTTCACATCAGACCTATTTTAGAATAAGATATATACTGCAAACAAAAGGAAATTGAGCATTTTAGTATTCCTCAAATATATACCTGGAATTTTTAAATCAGTTATAAATGCCTTATTGTTCTTTCTTTTCCTCCTGATCCCTCTAATTACACAATCCTTGATGATGAATCTGCCACTCCCCACCCCCTAAATGAGCAGGGTGATGAGAAGAGTATGGGAGATCTTTATCTCTATCATGCTGTCTTTCATTTATTTCTAGAATTCTGAAAGATGGCTCCTTTGTTAGACCAGCAAAGTACAATTTCATTGCATTCCTAAATTTTTATGGAAACCACTTCTGCGTTTTATGTTTTATCACTTCCAGGGAAACTGCCTTATTTCAGCTCTTCCTTCCTTTCAGAAAGGGACCATGCCCTGTAGCAAACTATTACATGGAAAGATCCTATTTTGAATGCTTCTTTTGAATAATTTTATTCCTGTCTACTCTACCAAGGACAGAAATGCTGGAGAGACACTTGATAGCATTCATCCCATTCATCCCGCCTAACCTGAGGCATCTGCCAGGTAGATGTCTCCACTTGAGCTAGACCAGGGTTCCCTTCCTAGACTAATGGATAGAAACATACATTTCTAGTTCATGAGTCATCTGATCTGGTTTGGATGATTACCTCAGGACAAGATGAATCACAAGGGAGAAGGGCTCATTTCTCTCTGCTGATAAGAAAAAATAGCTCAGATGGTGACATCTCTTTTATAGATGCCTATGTTTAGGTGACAGGAATTGCAGCCTCTGAAAGATCAAGAATTAGTGTCTGGCATTCATTCCATAAAATCTCAAGGACTACCTACTTTTCTGAGACCATTTAGACAGTTTGACCATTGTTGCTGGAAGTCTGTCAAAGACTTTCTGTCAGGGCAAGGCTTTGTTTTCTCTGTATTACTCCTAACAGGACAAAAGTTAGCCTATTAAAAAAAAACTTCCAGGAAATAAAAGGGTTATTTCCTTAGCGCTGTGGTTAATCTATTGTTTTGTGATTGCAAAGGAAATCTCAGAGCTTAAGTGCTGAAATGAAAACTTACAAAAAGATTGCACCAATAAAAACCACCAAAAATTAATTTCTGTATCCTTATTCCCAAAAGTCTAGGTATACATCTCAAATCATTAGTGCAGAAGAAAGTATTACAATTTTTCCTTGCTCAGCCTTAAAGATTGTCATTCTGATGTAATTTTATTCTGGGGTTCTGCAAATTGCTGCTACTTATTTTAAAAATCCAGTTAAGATCTTGTAGCTTTTGTGGAAAATGTGGGATAAAAATATTGATGGGAGATCCTGTCTCAGCTGCAAAGTGCCTGGGAACTTTTAGTGTTACACTGTAATTCCTCTCACCTCACCTTTTAGAATCATTGAATCTTAGAATCATTTAGGTTGGAAAAGACCTTCATTATCATCAAGTCCAAGAGTTAACATGGCACTGCCAAGTTCAGCCCTACACCATGTCCCTAAGTGCCACATCTATATCTCTTTTAAAACTCTCCAGAGATGGTGATGCAGCCACTTTCCCAGGCAGCCTGTTTCAATGTCTGACTGCCCTTTTGGTGAAAAAAAAATTTCCTCATACCTAAATCTCCTCTGGTGTAACTCCGGGTAATTTTCTGGTGTTCTATCACTTGTTACTTGAGAGGGGAGACTGATCCCCACCTGGGTACAGCCTCCTTTCAGGTGGTTGTAGAAAGTGATAAGGTCGGCCCTGAACCTCCTTTTCTCCAGGTTAAACACCATCATCTCCTTCAGCTGCTCCTCATTGGATTTGTGCTCCAGAACCTTAATAAGCTCCCCTGTCCTTCTCTGGACTCACTCGCTTGACTCCAGCTCCTCAATGTCCTCTAGTGAGGGGCCCAAAACTGAACACAGGATTTGAGGTGTGGTCTCATCAGTGCTGAGTACAGGGGGACAACCACTGCCCTGGTCCAGCTGCCACATTATGTCTGATACAGGCCAGGATGTCATTGGCCTTCTTGTTCAGCAGCTCTGGACTAGCACCCCCAGGTCTTTTTCTGCCAGGCAGCATTCCAGTCACTCTTCTCTGAGCCTGTAGCATTGCATGGGATTGTTGTGACCCAGGTACAGGACTTGGCACTTGGCCTTGCTAACTCTCATACAACTGGCCCTGGCCCATCAATCTGGCTTGTCCAGATCCTTCTGCAGAGCCTTCCTGTCCTCCAGCAGATCAACGCTGCCACCCATCTTTGTGTCATCTGTGAACTTACTGAGGGAGCCCTTGTTCCCCTCATCCAGGTCATCAATAGCTACTGAGCAGAACTGGCCCCAGTACTGAGCTCCAGGAAATACCACTGGCACCTGACAGCAAGCTGAATTTGACTCCATCTACCACCCACTCTCTGGGGCCAGCCATCCAGCCAGTTTTTTACCCAAAGAACAGAGCATTTATCCAAGACATGAGCAGCCAGTTTCTCCAGGAGAATTCTGTAGGAGACAGTGTCAAAGGCTTTAGCAAATTTCAGGCAGACAATATCCACAGTCTTTCCTTTATCTGCTAAATAGGTCACCTTGTCATAGAAGCAGATCAGGTTGGTGCAGCAGGACCTGCCTTTGACAAACCCATGTTTGTGCTGGCTGGGCCTGATCCCCTGGCTCTCCTGAACCTCTGCATGACAGCACTCAAGATGATCTGCTCCATGACCTTCCCCAGCACTGAGGTGAGGCTGGCAGGCCTCTAGTTACCCAGATCATCCTTCCAGCCCTTCTTCTTGCAGATGGACAATATATTTGCCAACTTCCAAACACCTGGGATCTCCCTGGTTAGCCAGGACTGCTGATAAATGAGAGAGACGGTCTCAGTCAGCATTTCCACCAGCTCCCTAAGTATCCATGTGTGGATCTCATCTGGTCCCATAGGTTTGCATGTGTGTAAGTGGTGTATCAGGTCTCTGACCACTTCCTCTTGGATTATGGGAGTTCTGCTCTCTGTCCCTGTCTTCCAGCTCAGGGTGCTGGGAGCCTGGAGAGCAATTGGTTTTGGTATTAAAGACTGAAGAAAAGAAGGCATTGGGCATCTCAGCCTTTTCCTTATTCTTTGTCCCTGTGTTTCTCTCTCCATTCAGCAGAGTATGGAGATTCTCCTTAGCCCTCCTTCTGTTGCTGGTGTATTTATAGGCATATTTTTTATTGTCCTTTATGGCAGTAGCCAGATTAAATTCTAGTTGGGCTTTGGCCCTTCTGAATTTTCTCCCTGCATAACTTCATGACATCTTTGCAATCCTCCTGAGCTGTCTGCTGCTTCTTCCAAAGGCAGTAAACACTCCTCTCCTTTTTTTCCAGAGTTCCAGCCAAACCACTCTGTTCAATCAGGCCAGTTTTCTTGCCTACCAGCTTGTCTTTTGGCATATGGGGATGGGCTCTCTGGTGCCTTAAGATTTCTTTCTTGAAGAATGTCCAGCCTTCCTGGACTCCTCAGCCCCTCAGAACTGCCTCCCAAGGGACTCCCTCAAACATCTCCTAAAGAGGCCGAAGTCTGCCACTCCTGAAGTCCGAGGCAGCATTTCTGCTGGCCTCCCTCCTTACTTCTCCAAGAAGGTAAAATTAATTCATTTGTTGTCCCCTGCAAACTGACTGAAGGTGCCTTCCTTTGCTTTGCCCAAGATGGCCTCCAGGTGTCACATCACCCCTGAGTCCTTCTCTGTTCATGAACAGCAGGTCCAACAGGGCACCTTCCCCAGCTGGGACCTTCACATGCTATGTCAGGATGTTGTGAACTTCCACACACTCCAGGAACCTCCTGGACAGTTTCCTCTCCGCTGTGTTGTATTTCCAGGAGATGTATGGTAAGTTGAAGTCTCCTGCCAGAACAAGGGCCAGAAATCATGAGACAACTCCCAGCTGCTTATTCAATATTTTATCTGCCTCTTCATCCTGGTTTATAACAGACTCCCAACAGGATATCTGCCCTGTTGGCCTTTCCCCTGATTCTTAACCACAAACATTCAACTCTGTCATCACCATCATTAGCTCCAGACAATCAAACCATTCCCTAACACACAGGGCTACTCCACCACATCTTCCTTGCCTATCTGTTCTAAACAGTTCATAGCCATCCAGCACTTCAGATGTGTGAGTCATTCACCATGTCTCCATGAGGACAACCGTGTCATGGTTTTCCTGCTGTTCAATGGCTTCTAGCTCCTCCTGTTTGTTGCCCATGCTGTGTGCATTGGTGTAAATGAGCTTCATTTGGGCTATTTTTCCTGTTACTTTTGTGAGGAAGAAGCCCTAATTCTTACATGACCACTCTCAGGCATTTCTGTGGTTTCTAACACATCAATATCCCTTGTGTCTTAGCTGCCACATGGATCTTCATCCCCTACCTCCACTGAGATGGCAAACCAAAGGACATCACTAGTGCATCTAGTGCACACTCCCTCAAACATCAGGGTGCCACCCTAGGCTTATCTCTAGAGGGCCTGGTTTTATTCCTTTATAAGAGCTAAGCCTCTGGGAGATAGTCACTTGCCCAGCTGGGATCAGGTACCTGTGGTATTACTCAAGTATTAACTGCATATTAGTCACCTGTTGACAGAAAGGTTAAACCAGAACTGCATGACCAGCCAGCGCTCAGACAGATAAAGAGGGTGTGAGCCAAACAACACATTTTGCAAAACTCTTCTGCTCTTTGAACACATGCATGGAAAGAAACATTGCTCCTCAGTTGCCATGCATCACTGGCAAAGGACTCTGAGAGCCCACACCAAGCCTGGTAGCCCTGCAAAGCACATCCCACAGGGAAAGTTTATTGTCACCATTCAGATCACAACATTTAGATTTGTGGCTCTCAGTAATGTCTGCAACAGGTGCAAAGCTGAACTGGGAGCAGGTAACAAAGAGATCTCTAAGAGCATATTGTGAGGAAGTTAGCCCTAGGAAAAACATTATTGATAAATATGCAGCTTTACTGTATATTCAAGGATACCTAGAACTTATCTCTGATTCTGAAAACATATTGGGGTTAAAATAACACAGAGCTAAATTAATGCTATTGATATGAATAATCATCATAATATGAAAAGGCACAAATACCTCTGTTCTAAATTTATTCATCTGCATTTGAAAAGATGCATGTGTCCTCATTAAATCAAATGTTTTTATGTTTTCTCATCAATTTTGCATCTCATTTTTGCCCATTTGTTCTTTTTAAGAAAAATTCTGGCATTTTGAATCATGTAGTTCACTACATTGTTAAAAATGCTTATAAATTGCCTGTGATATATCCACTGATGATGGATGACATGCAGACATTAGATAAGAAAACTATTTTCATTCTTTGTATAAAGAAGTCACTGTACAAAGTATTTTTAACAGGCATTGTCTGGTTTTAAACAGATCTTAAGATGAGTCTTCATTAAAAATACTGTAGCAATTAAAGACCCTACTATGTTGAGAACTTAGCAGAACTGTAAAGCTAATATTGAAAAGATGGTAGAATTGAAGTTTCAGTCCCATACATAGTCCTATTATTCTCAACACCAATGAGCCTGTTCCTCAAAAATTCCTCTGGATGAGCTCTCCTTGGCTAGCCAAATGAACATACCTTCCAAATGACAAGTGCCTAGCACAAAATGCCATTTCCTTCAATTTAAATAAAGGGTTCCAGGCTACTTTGTATTAGACAGATATGGCACACTAGCTGAGCACATGGTTATCTCCATTTCTCCATGATGCTTGTTGACAGCATAGCACTTTACCTGTCTTGGCTGTTGCATAGATTTCATGAGCCCCTCTTCCAACATACTTGCATTCAACTCATTTCTGTTGAATCCTTTTAAGTATCCTCTTCCCCTTCTCCCCCCCATCCATTTCCTATAATATATTAAATATATATACTCTGAGCCTGTGAACTCTGATAATGTGCCTTGGTCAGTCATACAAGTTAAATGAAGTATGAATAGAAGGTAAGTGGAAGGTAATAGGATGGAATTAATGTCATTTTGGAGGATCTCAATTTCCAGACATCAGACCTGTGCTTCAGTCTCTAATGCCCTGAAAATAAAAGGCTGTGGATGGACACAAATGTTATATTACTGCTTAAGACAAATACATCAGGAAGACATATTACTGCTAAATACTTTATTCATTTATTTAATAGATAAAACAATTCAACTGTTTCTCTACTCTGAAAAAGCCATACAATGCATCCCATCTGATCCTGATTTATTGGTATTCATCTTCCCCAATATGTGTGGAGTCCTTTTGGCAGGGGCTGGCATTCTCTCATCTGTTGTATCCTGATGCACATCTGCTCAGAAGTGTCACATGTAGGTCAGGCACAGCCAGAGCCACAGACAAATAGTACAAAGGCAGATGGTTACCAACTGCACTATGGGCAAGATGTTGGCTAAACAAGGTAATCACTTGCTTTGCTCTCAAATATATTCCCCATTTCAATAAAGATTTTTCCACCATCTTTTGAAAGATGGTGGCAAACTCCTGACAAAGATTTCTCTATGGTATGCTGCAACTTATAATTGCCAACAACCTTTGTTATTTGCCAGAGCTTTAGCAGCATCCTATAGTTTAGTTATGAATTGTTCACATATCACACTTCAGAGAGGTCATAAAGGGGGCCATTTTTGGAAAAGAAGGACAGGAAGGAATCCTTCCAACCTGATCCCTAGTGTAAATGTTAAACCCATCACTGACACCTAATCCAAAATGAATAACATATTCTAGCACTACCACTGCTGGAGTTTATCTCTGTTACTTCCCATGTTTTATTATCTTGACAGTTTTTTCTTCATGGCAACATGATAGTTTACCTCAAAATGTTGAATCATGCTTTGAAATGCAGAAGCAGAGTTCTTTAAATCAGTCAATAACCTGAATATGAAGGTTGTTTTATATCAATTAGGATGCTGCTTGAGGTTTTGGTATTTTGGGATTGATTTCCAGTGTCTACGTGATATGTTTAACAATACTAATGATGAACTGATAATTATAGCTTGGGCTATCATGTGATGTCTAAAATGTGATGGGTGTTTACTCTGTAAACCTTGAGAACAATTCTGTATCAACTAGTGATTATTTAGCTTCATGAAAGACTACTACAATTAAATCATCAATTATATGTGAAGATTAATGCTAGTTTCATGGTCATTGTCCTTTTTTCCAGTCATCTGTATTGAGTGTATAAACTGGTAGAAAAGAATTTTCACTAGCCCTTCTAAAAAGAGCTTCAGTTGTGTTAATATGCAATAAAATGTGCTATTGAAATAATATTTCAGATTAATATTTACAGGCATTTCTGTTCTGTACACATACATTGATTGGGTTCATCTGTATTGTGCAGACACGCACATTTCTTGTTGGCTAGTGATAATAGTAATTATAATTGCAATGCTTAGGCTGCCCTTCTGTGTGAGGCATGTTGGTATCTCTGGGACAAAAGTGCCATAGAAGTAGGTAATGTATTGTTACATCATATAGGTGACTGTTTTGTGATGTAGTAACGTTCTAGAACAACAGTGTTGTCAAAATTGCTGCTATATGATGCTATCACAACAATAACTATACCTTCAATAATTTTAAAAAATTTGGGCTTAGATAAAATAATACTTTGAACTTTTTTACACTTTATTTTGTTTAAATGCACAGAACCTGAAATGTACAGACAAGCCAGGATTACATGAGAAGAAACCATTAGATTATACCATTTTTTATGTGTTCATTTATTTTCACATTCTAAGTGTGAATGATTGGGCTCAAGCCTTACATTTTCAGATTTCAAAGCCATGTAATGACAAGAGGCACAGCTCAGCCAAAATTCCTCATTACTTCACTGCCATTTTGCCTCTGTAACATCTGTGGGATCTGTGCCCCACACCAATTCCAGTTCCTTTGATGTAACAATCTGCCATTTTTGCACCACTGCTAAGTGCCAGGAGATGTGCTATTTAGTTGTCATGATCAGGACTACATCTAATTGTGTTGCTCAAGAAAAGCTACCCTCCTACTTTGCATCAGTACACAGCTACCCCTACATAAAAAAGTCCCTTAACAAAAATATCTTATTCAGTAGAGTACCCCAAATTGGTAAACACTAGTTGAAGCGATTCCTATCTGCTTGCGAGTGCCGCTGTTAGCTGCCAGGATTTGTAAATACAGCAAATGGTATTTTTAATATGTTTCAATCACATTGTGAAATCAGTTATTTTGTGAAATGGCTTATTTTATAATATGACTGTGACATCTACGATATTGGACTCTCTCAAGAGGAGACAAATTGACAGGATACATACTGAGAAAACTGAAAGGTCTGTGTACAGCTCCAGATTTGCTGAAGAACTAAAATTATTGAAAAACTATTCATATTCCCTTTCTTTTGGCAGCTTATTCACAATGATGGCGCACACAATATGTAAAGTTGTTGCAGTGGAGATGGACACAACATGACACTCTGCAGTTCATGCAGCGAATTTTACTGAGCGCAGCTCCTTTTCATAGGGTTTTCAAAAAACACATGCAGTTGATCCTGACTGGCTAAATTTGGTTACCAGCCAGCTCATGGCCAATAGCTGCCTGTGTCCATGCTTGTCAGGGACTGGCTGGTGTAGTTTGAATTTAAATCTCCCTGGCTTCTCAGTGCCTTCCTCACAGGGATGTTTACTTCTTTGCCCTGATGGCATGGACTGGTGGAGTTGTAATGAGGGTTATCTATGACTGTGAGGCCTCCAGGCCAGCTGTTAGCCACCACATAAAGTCAAATGGCTTCTGCTTAATGAGCTCAGAGACAGAGGGGAAAAACATTGACGTCATTGAAGTCTACAGGATTTTGGCATTTGATTTCAATGGGTGAGAAATCAGTCAGTGATTTCTAAGGGGCATAGAGGATCACAAGTTACAGGGGACTGCAAACTACACTTGGGATGATTGGATGTTGCATGCCCAGTTATGGGACAGAGCATGGAGAACTCCAGTGACATTCAGGAAACCTTGCAATGTGAGAACAAAGAAGAAGGCAATACATAACTTAGGAAAAGTGCACAGAAAATATCTAGTTTCCACATACCTAATGGGAAATACTATTTTTTTCACCGTAATTTTGAACAAATGTCTGTATGTTCTGCGTGCAGCAGAGGCACAAAGACAATTGCATGCCAGGTGCATGGGTATGCCTCTAAGATCCTGACAAACCAGCTGTCCAGACTAGGCCCCTTGTTGGAAGGTGCCACCAGGTTAATTTAGCTGTTAAATATTAGGATGTCTTCCTGGCACAGCATCACAAGGTGTGGTCGAAGACACTCCTGTCCCCACCCATTTACACGCAGATTTCACTTGGGACTCAGAAGGATATTCCAGGAAGAACAGACCCCATTTACAATTTTCTCCAAGGACATTAAGAGAGGAGCTGGCTTCTATGCCTGATCTGTGGTCTGAGGGTGTGTTAACTGGGGACAGCAGACTCTGCATCAAACCTGCTGTGGAAAAGTTGGAATAGAGTAACAGTTCACTAAATTGTCTGTGCCTCTCCTTCTAGATGCAAGCAAGTAGATTAACAGCTGTGCTTGTGCAGTGCTTTGAAATCTACAGATTAAATTTAGTGCCTAAAGTCATGTGCAGTGCTAAATACTTTTATTGTCTTCTGAAATTAGAAACACCTTTGAAACAATTTCAAACCCTTCTCCCACACAGTCAAATAAAGGAAATTAATCTTGGCCACAATTAACTTTCTATCCTCATTTCTCAACCTGCTCCATCTGCTACTTCATCTGACCTGTTCCTACACTTCACTGATCAAATGCAGTTGCAAGCTTATCCATCATCTTACAGCATAATGAAGTGTAAACCTTTTCTGAATCAACCTGTCATGTGAGCCATAATTTGGAGTTCAAAAGATTGCATCCAAGACCATTTGAAGCTTTAATCACAACCATGCTGAATGATGGGCTACTTTCCATTAGCAAATGTGTCTCCCCTTTGCTGCTCAACATTCTCAATGAGTCCAGAAATTCTATAGTTTTAATAAACATTTGGAATTGATCAAAAATAATTAAAAACCCAATCAACAACTACAAAAAAACACCCCACAACAGAAAAAATAATTTCTCCTAAATGACCTTTTTTAATAGCTTAATGTCTAGATTCCTATTTGAGGTGAGTACAAGAGAAAATATGATAGCAAAATTATCTCAGAGACCTGAAAGCACATGCTGGAAGCAAAGGCGCAAAACTAAATATGATTATATATGGGGTATGGCCTATGTCCTTCAGTTTTGCCTCATATCATCTGTTGTTACATAAAGACTAGCTCAAAACAGCCTGCAAAAAAGCAGTCATACACCATTTCATGCATAAGACTGAAGTAATCAAGCAGCAATATAGCACTGATACACTAAAGCCAAAACCTGACATCATTGGTTTTCAATACTGTTGTCAGATAATATTAATAGTAACTGAATCCAGCGTCTGGTTCTCAGGAAGGAAAAACAATCTTTCTCCAATAGTCCTCATATCCACACTATGTAATATTAGATTCAGAATGGCCAAGCTGTAAAATGCCTTACAAAGAGCAAGGAGAAGGGAGAACCTTGAGGAACACAGGGAAAGCTAGAGAAGAACAAACAAAATCAGTGTTCCACCAACTCACAAAGATGAAGAGCAATGAGGATCAAAGCAATTCAACAGCCTCGCTCATCACTAAACCAGGTTAATTAAGACTAGATATTTATCACTATTTTAATAAGGGATTAGAAATGCAGGCTGCACTTTCAAAGAACAGTGTAAACAACATTTAGATAAGTGGAATCATTCAAATTGGTAACACCCAATGAAATACACACTGGCAAACTTGCAGATCTTGCTGGAGAAATTTGTGTTTCTCTATCAGTTGTCTTCAAGAGGTTATGGGATGCCTTAGAGAAGGGTAAAGTGGCAACATGGCATACATTTTTAGAAGGTGGAGAACAGTCTGAGGAGCTAGAGCTCAAGGAATGTAACCTCAGTGTGTAGAACAAGTTATGGAGCAAACCTATTAAGCAAACACCGCTGAAGCACCCAAAGGATAATGCAGTGATTGAAACCCAGCAAACCTGAGTTATTGAGAAGAATCATGTCAAACCAATCTCCAAAATAATCTTTTTGTCAGATCTGCCTGCCCTGTATGCTGCCCTGAGGGCACCACTGCAGGTCAGACAGTGCAGTTCAGACAACAAATTCACCTGGCCACTCATTGTCCACTTAGCCAAGAGGTCGCCAGCATTCCACCCGCTGTAAGAGCAGCTTAGATATCTAGCTCATGAGTGGATATGTACACTGAAGGAAAAACATGCTTAGAGTTGGTTTTGGTTTTGTCAAAAATGGATGTGTCAGTAGGGGTTTACCATGGATTTTATGTTAAGAGATTGTAGAATAGAACTGAAAAACAATTTTTTCTGCCATTCATAAATGACAGCTAACTGGGAAGGGATGCAAGTACTTTGGAGGACAGGGATAACATTTTAAATTATTTTGACAAGCTGCAGAAGTGATCCAAGGTCTGCAGAGTGTTCAGTAAAAAGAAATTCAAAAAGCTTCCTTTAGTCATAAGATGTGGATACAGAAATGCACAATGAAGAACTAACAGTATATTCACCATTAGAGTGGAAAATAATTCAGCAATTGCTGTGATTCACAAGCTAAAAATGTGTGTGTGATGGTGCTGCAGAAAAGACAACTCCCATTCTTGGATTCACAGACAGGAATGTCTTGTGCAAGACACCAGAAGTATTTAACATTCTCTGATCCATAAGTTTCCTGCTAGAGTGTTACTCTATCCAGGGCTGATAACCACATTTTAAAGAAAGACATAACAAGATGCAGAAAAGTGGAGGAGAAAAATAAGTATGACAGGAGAGCTACAAAATATTATTTCTGTATAAATTAGAGAATTTTGCTGTGTTTACTGTGGGGAAGACCCAGGGGGTAGGGGGCAGGGGCGGGCAGGAACCCATAGAAGCCCTCCAGTTTATCAGGTTATAATGAGAGGGAGGGAGATCAAACTTCCTCTGTCTGCTGAGGGCAGTACACAATATAATTGGCTTCATTTCCATCAGTGAGATGTATTTAAATCCTGGAGCCTTTTATGAGAGATTTTTGGTAACAGGTTTGACAAAAAGGGATGGTTAATACAGCATCAAAGCAACAGAATGTGGATCCATAGCTTTTCTGTGGGAAGGTGAAATGGCAAAACTGCTTCAGAAACCATTGCTCATTCCAACATCCCCCTACTGCAGGGAAACAGGAAGAAACCTTGAGGAGTTGAGGAAGTGGATGACAAGTGGTTGAGTGGTCTGGGCAGCAGAGGAGTAGCCCTGGTTTGGTGGCCTTCCTCTGCAGGAGACAGGCATTTCCCACAGCCCACTGAAACCCCACCATGAAATGCACTTGAGACTTGGAGGTTTGTGTTTCTGTGGCTGTTGATTGAATATAATATGTAAATGGCCTGTTCATTTTTTTCTCTAGCTGCAAAGGTGGAGTGATGGTCATTTTATTATAGCACGAGTGTTCTTCAGTAAGGTAGTTAATGAGCTGTCAAGACTTCTGTAATAAACTTCTTGTAAGTGATAACTCACTGAGAATGAAGCATACTTTTAGTCATTGCTCAGAAATGTGCTTTACCAGTTTTGAGAAATAAACCTCATGTTTTTCAAGAGTCCTGTCTCTCAGTAAAAGCAAACTGTGAGACTTTCCTAGAGCAACAGGGTAGGGTTCTTTTAATATAAATGTAATTACTCATTTTTGCTTATAGTGGAAATATGTGTGCTGTAGAATTGCAAAACAGTGGAGGAAATTGAGAAATTCTGCCTCATCAGTACCATTACTTCTGCCTCATGCCATTTCTCTTTCCTGATGTGTGCTCTTCCTGAGAAGACAACTAATCCTGGCCACCAGTAACTGAGAGCACACAGAGCTCCAGAAGGAACATGATGGTGCTTTACTGCAGAGCAGAATTGCTTATCTTGATATTTTCTGATTTAAAAAAATGTCAAATTTTATTTGCCACCCCTGATCCTTTCCTTCCAACATGCATTACTCAGTGGTGCTCAAAGGGACCAGGAGAAGAGATGAAGGTATTTGTTGAAATAATTTATCTGAAAGCACATTTCCTTTTGCAAATGATGTGCACACTGTTTACAATCCATGACTTTTATAGCTGTTTAAAGTTTTACAGCTTGGATATACTTCAGCTGATTTTCTTCCTAAGCTTTCTGCTGCCTTTCCAATTTTCGTGTCTTATGGCTGGTCAGAGAAATCACATACTTGTATTTCTTGTCCACAAGCTGATCCAGGCTTTATGGTCAGGAAAATTCCCTCTCCTGGTTTCTGATTATGCTCAGGTGCTTTCTAGTAGTCCTGAAATGTGCCTGCAAATAAGAAAAATTCATTTTGAGGGAAATTGCCAGTGTCTTTTTTGAATATTTACACAGGTTTCAAAAGGGATTTTAGATTCTGCTTACCTCTTGCAAAACACGGAAAGTTTCCGGCATTAATGCTCATGAATCAGCAAATACAAAAGGGCAAAATATTCCAACAAATCTGTGTTACACCCAGCAGTGTGAGAGCAGTGCCCCTCCACCTGTCTGTCTCCCAGCTCCCGTGCTAACCTGGGCATCTTCCCTCACAGTTGATGGGGAACCTTATGGTTACCGCCTGCATTTTACTTGGCAAGAACGTAGGAATACTTCTGCTGACTCTCCCACTTCCCTCCCTCCTGGAGAATGACAGAGGAACAGCGGTGTTTTACTTATGACCTCTGGTGGTAAAAGGGAGACTCTACAACTCCTTTATTTGCAGCAAAAACAATCGTGAAAAAATCAGGTAGCCTTGTTTCCTATCAAGAATTAGGCTGTGGCTTAGCTGGGCATGATTTCTTATCAAGCACTGAATTTTCCTTAAGTACATCTGTGTATGATATTGAGTCAATTGAATGAATGTTGTCACACAAACTGTGTCATTGGCAGAGACATGATGGGGGACATGGGACCTGTCCTTACCTGTTTCTCCAGCGCTTGCTCTCCAGGAGTGTCCTTTCTCCTTGATGATGTATTTTATGGCATCTCTTTCTCTAAAGTAATGTACAAAACCAAATATACACTTTATTTAGCACTGAATATTTTGCTTGTAAAATTAATTTTCTTTCTCACTTCTCAAGCACTTTACACCAGATAGATTGTGAGCCTGTTTGCACCCATACAAATCTGAAGGCAGGGCAGGATCTGGACAGAGTTTGGTTAACCAAGCTGCAGAACCACAGTCAAGTGTGTACATACAAACTGTGCATTAGCTAAGTATATATAAATATTAACTACATATTACTGAGGGGGATGTTGTGGAAAATGGAAATCAAATAACATACAGATATTTGCATAAGAAAGGCAGTGCTGGATACAGGCCAAGATATCTGAAACCTAATCTTGTCTTCAGACAGCTGGCAGCTCAAAGCAGCTACCAAACCATTTTCCTCTTCTGTACCAGCCCTGGCTGTTGCCCCCATCACCTGCTTATGCTATGGAGGTGGATCCTTATGTGTCTGTTGTCCAGTGGATTAAGCCTCAAGCTCTACTTGAGGGGAAAAAGAAGGACAGCTTTTCTCCAGCAGCTCAAGTTGCCACCTCCATGAGGGGCAGTTATGCAAAATTGCACATCAATGAAGTTGCTCACAGACTGAGAAGGGGACAAAGTAGGTCTCCATCTCCCTTCCCGTCCTTAAATGGCATGGGAAAACTCAGGACGGGTTTTTTTGCTAGAATCAAACAAGGCTCTCCTAAACCACAAGCAAAAATTAGCTGCCTTTTCCCAGACACTCAGCAGCACAGCAAAATCCTTTCTCTGCAAAGTTTGACATGGAAGGATAAGAACTAATGACACTGAAGGAAAGGGATGAACTGCAGGAGTGAGCACTTCCCCTGCAGAGGCCTGCAAAGAAATTGGGTCATCGCAGTGAGCCTGACAGCAGGGCTTCGCCCTGCCAAAGTGTGTCTGCCTGCTTTTAGCCCTGTGTACGTGTAGATCCTGCTAGTCTGTCCTCAGTTTTAAGCCCATTGACTTCACTGGGACTGTACGTTTGCTTAAATATCTTCATTTCTATGAGCTAGGTCAGCAGAAACAGCGATTTGCAAAGGCTATTTGTAGCTCTCTGTCTCTATTAATGAGGCTACATGTTTTTGATCAAGCCTTTTCAGAAGTTACTTTACAAATCTGTATCTTACGTTATCTGTGCTCCAAGAAAGGCAACATCTCTTTTAGTGGAATGAGATATCAATGTGTCTGTTCCTGTGGCAGTCACAGGAAGAAACAGAATTTCTTCTCTGAAAAGTCAGGAATCTACAATTATAAAAGGCTGAGCAATTAAGTTGCATTTGTGAAGAGTTTTGTAACAGATAGCAAAGTCCTCCCAACAAATGGATATAAAGTCTCCATCGTGTCTCAGACATTTCATTGAAGACACTCCAACTCAGAAGTCACTTCGGCAGCATGTTGAAACACCCATGCCCCAGCTTCAGCACCTTTTCACCAGATGCTGTGAAATGAGAGAGGGGACTTGCAGCCCAGATTCATGCCAGACCACTACATCCCACCTCATGTCTTACTTGGAAGTGCCTGTCTCTGGCCATCCTGTGACCACAAAGAAAGGTGAGGACTGGGATGAGATATTTAGCAGGCTCTTCAGTTACGTGCATGAAGTTTCAGAGCACGGATCCAGACTGATGGTTCTACAGTGGCTGCAGAGGGGGAGACATCCTGGAGGGCTCAGAAATGAGCTCTGTTAAATGTGGCGTGGTGGGGAGGGGTGGTGGAGGATTTGACAACTTGCCCAAGCGCACATAGGCTGTCTGGGTGACAGCCAGGGATGAGTGCTTGGCTCCACTGCCCTTGTCCTTGCTCACTCAGAGAGGTGTGAAACAGGCAGCTGTGATCTGACAGCTCTTTTCAGAAGTGTCGGTGAGAAAGGAGCATGAAAAAAGCCATCAGAAGAGCAGAGATGTCAAGCCAAATGCCCATCTTTCCCCTGGCCAGAACTTCCAAAGCCAAGATATTCACTGTAGAGGAAGTTTACTGTGTTTGTGTTAGACCTCTGAAATCTTCTACAGCATCATCACCCCACTAGAGCTTGGTGCCAGGAGATTCACAAGCTTGTATGTATAAAGTACCTGTAATGAGATGGAAGGTAGCTCCTACTTCCTCCTGGGTACACACCACTGCATCCTACAAGGTGCAGGAGCAGAATTGGTCACCTCAGCTTCACAGGTACGTTGCACAGCAGCCCGAGGGTGTTGTAACACCAACAGAAGCCCTATATAATGTCCCCTGTGCAACCATGGCCATATGGTCTTGAAGAGGAGTTTCAAAAGCTCCACCCAAAGATGAACAATATAGAGAAATAAAAATGCAGGAAATCCTTTAGTATTGCTGAATTCAGATTTGACACCTGAAAAGACTTTTTAGGTGTGAGAAAGGGAGGAGTAGAAAAATAGCTCATTTTCCATCTTTCTGTGCAATATGGGAGACATGGGAAAATTCTCAGACTCACAGACCATCAGCAGGTGTTAGGTATTCACCAGACAGCAAGAGGAATGGAGCCAATTTTAGCAAGGAGCAGTTGACACCCCTGTGCCAGGCTGAAGGCCATGAGCTGGGAGACAGGCAGCAAGCTAAATTAGAAAACAAACTAAGCAGCCAATGCATGTACACAGGCCACGCCACAGCCCTCACAAGCCTAACACCACCTCAGCACAGGAAGTACAAAAAGGGCACAAGGGAGACAAGGGAAAAAAGACAAGGACAAGGAAGAGAAGGGGGAGAGAAGGGGGAGAGAAGCGCGCCTCTCCCAGCAGAAAGCAGCTTTCCTCTTCTGTGTATGCTTTCTCTATCTTAATGTACAGAGCTTGCGGCTAGTCGATTAGATCGCTCTCTCCCCCTTGCCATTTGTATGTCACTTCTCTGCTTATCTTGGATCTTCCCCAGGGCAGGGAGTCTATCTTCATGTGCACAGCCTAGCTGCACTGCAATGCAGAGGTTAAGAAAAATACAAAAGCGTTCACAGAGAGAAAACAACATAAAGAGACTTTTTTGGTGAACAGTAGAAAAAATAAATGATAGTGTCTGAACTTGTTACATTTAACTGCATAAACATATTGAAAGTCTGCTGCCCTCTGTGCCTTTATTATTCCCATGCACCTATCCCCCTAACCTCTCTTACCCTGCACAGCTAAGTATGATGCCCTTTTACTGGAAATAAGCCCTGTCCCTGTCAGTGTTGAGAAGATCACTGTAATGCTTGCTGTAGGGGAAAAAGAGAGGAAAATCAGTGCTTGATGTGCTAGCAGACAGTAAAACTCAAGGGTCATAGGAAGCCACAAATCTGCCAGAGATGATTAATTCAGTAGAGAAGGTAGAAGTCTAAAGTTTTTCTGTTTTCTTTATGCTGTCAAATTTCTTTTTACTTGATACAAGGGACAAAAATGGATTAGGAGTGATGTCTGGAAGGAGAGGTCCCAGGGCACAGGAGACTCTGGGATGCTGAGCTGTCGCAGGGCAGCTTGCCAGCAGTCAGGACCTGTTTGAGTATGGGTGACACACACCTGCCTGACATGTCAAAACTCTGTCCCATCTGTGACATGACATGTTAGGTGATGTAAGACATGAACAGCCTTTGCCTGATCAGACAGGATCCATTTATGGTGCTGCCTCCTCCTCTCCAAATTCATGGCTTTACCTCTGAGAGATGAGTTGTGTGAGACCTGATTGTGTGAGCAAGAATGGACAATTACTCCAAATGTAAGAAAAGCTTCAAGAAGCAAATCTTAAGAATCACACAGTCCATGGGATTTCTTAGCAGCAGCAGCATTTGTTAAGAAGAAAGAACCTAAACATTTGGACCAAAATTTTTTCTTAGCTCTTTCTCCCTTTCTAAGAATGGATTAGCCTCCATCACACTGCACACACAACTGATGCCCTCTCATTTTCCAAACCTATCTTTTCTCCATTTCACAGCTTAAAGAATACATGTATCCCCCTTTTACTATCAAGCCCCTACATAGCTCTGTCCCTGATCTTTTGATCTTCTCTTCCTATCACTTTATCCTGATAATGCCCTTATCATCCTTTCACTCTTCATTTCCCATTCTCATTCTGCTGCCCTCCCTTTTGCAGTTCTCCATGCATGAAATGACCTCCAGAGAAAGGTTTTTACATTCTCATCCCTTCCTGTCAAAAAGCTTACATCTGTCATGCACCTGACAAGTAGCACAGTAATATGATAACAATAATATGCTAGATCTTCAAGATAACCATGATGGATATATCTGTGTATCTATATAGATATGTGTATATATATATGTGTGTGTGTGTGTGTGTGTGTGTGTATATATGTTAATACACATTCCTCTATATGAATGCAGGAGACCTGTTGAGAGCTTGTAACCAAATACACACAGGATGTTCTTCTTCTTCCTCATTCTCTTTTCTTTACCTCAGGCTTTACATTGCTTCTTCATGTTCTCAGTGAACTCTTTTAAATAGGGACTCCATTTCCATCACCAGAGAGTACTTAAAAGGGAACTAATAACAGACAAAAAAAGCAAATGAGAGTCCCAAGATTTACAATTTCTGCAATTTACCATCCTGCAATTTTTAGGCTCATAAACTTTTTCTATGCTCCTTCACCTTTCCAAAATCCCACGTGTGGTCATGTCCAGGCATGCTGGGGTGGTCCTTTCACATCCTAACCTCTGAGTTCCATCTAGGTGCTGTCTAGAGGACTGCCTGTAGACTGACTGAATCTGTTCAGGGAAAACACTGATAAGATGCACAGACATACGGAAGAACAGTGCTCAAACTTATGGTGTGGCTCTGTTTAATTTACTTGTGCAAACATGCTCATATTACATCCATTCCCTAGCAAATGCTTTTTCTTGTCCTTGCTTTTGCTGGACAAGCTCTCACAGCACTCAGCTGTGCAAAGACACTGAGAGCTTCCCATCCCACTGTGTCCAGCAGAACCTGCAGAAAGTGCTGTGCTAAGACCTGTGTAACGTGAAATTCTGCAGGACACTGCTTGTACCTTGTCCAAACAGAATAAGAAGGCATTCTCAAGCACATGATGCCAAGGTCCCCAAAACAACCAACAGTAGCATCCTTGGAAGACAGATTCTGTCTGATACACACCATTTGTCAACCCATGACTTGAATGCATACAAACACAAAGAGAAACAGAGGCATGTGGTCAGAATGGTGTTTATAACAATAGTAGAAGTGAGGCACTCAGAGCTGTCTTGCAATTTTGCTTTTGAGTGTATGCAAACATGGTCACAACAGTACTTTATAATGGACAATCAGATTGCAAAGAATTTTTGGCACACTGAACTATACACTGTCAGAACAAGGTTCAGGACTCTGGGTGTGCGTTGGGTAGGAAAATGATTAGCTGAGAAGTGACCTCTGATGAGGTGTATCAAGACTAAAGATCTAAACCTCCCTGAATCTTCGCCTGAACTGTTGTGAACTGTTGTGCGTGGGCTGGTTCTGGTGCCTCATTTCTCCTGACTCTATAGCTGACAAATTCACTGATCTTCAAAGCAGGAGAAACTGCTGTGACTGACAAGTTTGCCCTCTTTTACTCTGCCCACCACAGAGTTTCACCATAAAAAACATGCCCAGGAGGTAATTCTGTAACTGCTATTTGTGGTTATCCATGCAAGGCAGATCTGGTGTGTCATTTCTTGCAGAAAGTTTCATCTGGGATGGGAAGAATTTGGCACTTTGTGGTAATTTTTCTGGTTAATTTCCTTTCCTGAGTGCTAAAATAAGTACACATGCATTTATCTTTCCCAAAGACTGCCTGTAAACTTTTCCCCTGGGAAGGAAAGACATACATACCTGTGATACCGAGTGCTTGACATATCCTTAGCAGGGACCAGCTGGAGCTCACCACAGTCTTGCATTCACGCATTTCCCTCTGTTGGAAAAAAAAAAAAAAAAAAAAGTGGAGAAAGTAGGGTTATTGCATTCCAGGGCAAAAATGAGAGCACATGATTTTGAGACTCGAGAAGACTTTCTTATCAAGACAAACCTATAGCAATTTTGGCTTGTGAATTACTTTGCGGTGTAATCAAGAAGGCTGAAATTGTGGGATTTTGGAAGATTACCCTGTACAAATTATGGACTTTGATGAAACAAAGCTGCCCCATGCCTTGTGGCTCCTCAGAAGGGAAGCCCAGGAGTCTGAGCTCAAAGGTTCCCGTGTGACTGGGGAACAGAAAGTAGGACCAAGTCATGCTTTGCCTCTGCTCTGCAGTTTGGATGCAACTCTTCCTATAATTTCCAGTTCATTCATTTATTACTTACCATGATTGATTTCTGTGGTTATTTTTTCAGTGATGCATCAATAACTGAATATAATTCAGCTATTTGTCTGCTCTATAAGCTAATACATAGGAAAAGTCTTTACTGTTATGAAAGCTTAACAAGCATAGAGCGTTATTTATTAAAGTGGGGAGAAAATTAATGTCAGATTGGATGTGGAATTTGTTGAGGGAAAAAAAGACTGAGCTCTCCATTTATGAAAACTGAAATCCTAAAATTGGTATTACTCATTTCATCTGAATAATTAAGCAGTAATGACCATGGCACAGGCTACTGCAGGCAATTAATGATCAGCTCTCAGGGTTGATGGCCTGTGAGGAAGTTAAGGGACATTAACCTCTGCTGGCTATTAGTCATTCAGATATTGCCAACTGCTGACTCTATTGCAGATTCCTTCCATTTTAAAAATATAGACCTTAAAATTTACACCAAAACTTCCACACTGTAATGACTCTACTTGAAACAGACATCTCTGTAAAAGTGGCAAAAAATAAGGTCAATGCTGTGATTGCCCAAAGACCTCATGAGGATGTCTTGGCTTCTGTTTGAGTCTGGATGGCCAATTAAAGAAGGTGGAAAGGCATCTCCACATTCTTCCAGTTCTCCTAGATTCAAGGGCAACCCTTCTCTGGGAACTGATTATTCACATCCACCAACAATATGTGTCCTAAGAAGAAACAAGGAGGGGGATAGTGTGTGTTTTCCTTTACTTGTACATGAGTTTCAGCCCTCTGGGAAGGGAAGAAAGAAATATTAGAAGAATGGAAGATACTTCTAAGATACTTCAAAGATACTTCGGAGGTTTTTATATATGTGTGCATATATATATATACATACACACACATACACAAAAATGAAAGAATGAAAAATACTTTTTTGGTAAAGAGGACTTCCGAGATGTATTTATTTTGGCCTTTCTTTGAATGAGAAATAATTAACAGAAAACACCTGATCTTCCTGTCATTCAATATTTTGCAGCCTGCTTTATGATGCAGTTAAATAGTTTTGCCCCCAGTACCATTTCAAACTGCAAGCCCAGATGTTAGACACAACTTTTTAGCATAAACAAGCATAAAAGGCCATGAATCCCCCAGATCTTCAACAATGAGTCTGAAATAGGTAAAACGTAAACAGTGAGAAGAAGGAACCATAATAATTATTGGTTTTATTTCAATGGCAGAAATTATTAATTTTACTTTTTGTTCTTGTTTGTCCTGTGGTAAGGAGGGATATTGGTGTTGTTTTATAATGAAGTTATATTAGATAGGATCCACCAAGTCACATTTATTGCTGGTGTAATTTTGTTTCAGACAAAACGGGGCTAATTCACATGAGATTGCTTTATTGCTGATCTCACTGGAACTCTTAAAGAAAAAAACACTCTAATCAGAATCAGGAAAATTGTTGGGAAATGCACCTAAACAGCATTTACCACTTCTATGGAAGATGGAATTCTTATAGGCTGAAGAATCTGTTTATTCGGTTATATATTACTATATCCTCAGGCCTAGAATATAATTGCTTTTTCCTTGTAAAGAAGTGAAAAACTGATGCCATTAGACTTAGCATATTTTCAGAATAGTGATGACAAATTGAAAACACACCTTTTGCTGTAGCCTGTGTTTTAAAGATGAATCCAGATTTCACTCCATTTACAGCTGGCCTATTCAGCTGTAAATTCATTGTCTACTGACAGGTTCTTCTGTAGTAGTGCCTGACTTCTTTTTTTTTCCTTTGATTGATGTTTTTCATTGTCATAAAGAAAAGAAAAGAAAAGAAAAGAAAAGAAAAGAAAAGAAAAGAGAGAAAAGAGAAAGGAGAAAAAAAAGAAAAGAGAAGAGAAAAGAACCCTGTTTGTAGAAATCCAATCCAGAACAAGCTCTACTCTTTACCACTAGATGTTATTATGTTGTTTGCAAACAGAAAATGAGCAGCTGGTTATAAACTGGAAGGTTGATCTGCCAGTGCCATGGCAAGACAAGCCTGAGCTTTGCACTTGAAATAACCCGTGCTACATTTTCTCTTTGTTTAGAGTCTGATCTTTTGATCTGTGTGTCCAGAGAAGCTGCCCAGGTTATAATTTCTTACAAGTGTCATGTCTAATACATGAGATTTGGGTATGTTAGGGACTAAAGGAACTGGCTGTGAAGCTTCAAAAGAAAACAGCTGGAAGGAGGAGGACATAGAAGGCTTGACCTTCCCAGCCCTATGAAGCTGGCTGCCCTCTGTCCCTCTCTGGTTTAATTAAGACTGGCCAAATATGCTCCCCTCAGCTGAAATCTCTCTTGGTCCTTCCTGCTGTGATGAATGCAATGAAAACACTCAAGCTACTTTGCATCCCCCATAAAAACAAAATAAAAAAACCAAACCAAAACCAAAACAGCTTAGTTTTAATGGGTAATAATTTTGCAGATGGCTGATTCCCTAGCAATCAGATTTATTGTCTTAGGGGTTTTGTACTACTTGTATTTTCATAGTCTCTAGTTTGATAGCCTAAGTGTTCCGAGCAGCTTCTCCTGATCATGCTACACACATTCGTTACCTTCAGGTCTACAAATCAATTCCTGAGAAGAAATAACCCAATCCTTCATCCTTTATTTCCTTATTTTTCTTTTTATGGTGAGGTTAGAACACTCAAAGCATTAATATCTTTTCCGTATTTATTACTACAAGGAATAAATTAACTTCATAGTAATTTAGAAAAAGTTGCAGTAGATGCCATGTACACAAGAGGGCAGATCTGCTTCTCCTTTCACCATCGGCAGCCCCTTGTTGTACTTGGTTCCTCAGTAACTTCTACTTTCAGCTGGGTATCTGGGGCTGGATGTCACGGGAACAGCATGGCTGTAAGGCAGGCTTTCAGTCTGTACAGACAATACCATGCGGGGGTGCTCTAAGGGCCTTTTATACTGCGAGAGCAATGCCTGTGGGGGTAACAAATACACAGTTACAAATGTCACTTTATAAGATTGTCACCGTGGTCACTGAACCTAACTTTTTGGCTTGCAATTGACTTTCAAGCCTAAAGGGGCAGAGTTCACAGCTGGCTTTCCTCCCCTGTCCATCACACTCTTTACTCCATTTTTCCCTGTACAATGTTGGAAGCTCAGGTACCGGCTTCCACCCCTCTCTGCTGGCTGACTATGATGACTTCATTTAAAAGCCTTTGACAGGGAGGAAATATCCCTGACCTGAAGGCAGGCTGAGGGCTCAGTGGCTCCATTATGCTGCATGACATGGAACAGAATCCCCAGCATGGGTAGCTTGTTGTCCTCTCTGCTCTGCCACCTTGGAACATCACTTGATGCTGGCAAGATTGATTGTAGTTTAACCCCCCAAATTTAACTTCCCTGAGAGGAAAGGACAGTGTGTCTGAACCCAGAGTGTTTGCTATTCCCTGCCCTGGCTTGCCCTGGGTACCAAAATGGGGAGCAGCCCCCCCAGGAGACCCAGGGTGTAGGTCGCACTCACAGAGAAGTTTTCAAACCCCACAGAGGACAAAGGACGTCCCTAAATTCCCAAAATTAATCATGGCCAGCGCTCTGCTTCCCAGGAGAGCTGGCTGCTGCCTGTTAATTCCCTGGAGACAGACTACCCCTCTTTCCTTCGGCTCATGAATTACTGCTGGCTTCTCTGGTCACCACTCAGCCAGAGGAGTCCAGGCAACTTCTTCAAAACTCTCCTGAGGGATGTAAGCAACTCAGCCAAGGTGAAGGAATTATGCTCTTCTCCTACAAAGTTTTGATAACTTAATTAAACAAAAAAAGCATGGTTTTATACAATGACAAGAAGACACACACTGTGTGCATCAGGTGATCCAAACCCAAAAGGAACTTAGAAATTCTGAAGAGCACCAAAGACTTAATTTTTAAAAGAGAAAAAACACTTTCTTTTCAAACATTTTTCTTTCAGCATCTAGAGTCTTTTGGGGAGGTCAGAAAAGAATACAGTGTTTACCTTCCAAATGCCCTTGGAGAAAGGTGGAAGCAAGCAAGTGAACTAGCAAAGCCAGGCTTTTTTAAAGAGCAAAGGTCAGGAAAGCTCATCTTTAAACAGGCAAACGAGGCAGGGGGAAAGAGAACTGGCCACAGTTTCTCTGCAAGCTTTCCTCTTATGCTTTATGATACCTCCTGATACTGTCACATCCCTTGTATTTTGTGTATGGGGCAGAATATTGTTGTCACCAGTGTCACTTGGTAACCATCCAGCTAAAGGCCACCTGTTGGAGAACATCTTGGAGCTGAATGTCAGCTCTGAAATAAAAACAGGGATATAGTTAAAGCCACTTGTGTCAGACACAATTAGAGGCTTACTGGGACATTGCTGGAAGAGACTCTGGAACTTTCCAAGATGTTGGGTGGCTGATGATAAAATATATTTGCTTTTCCATTTTAACAATCTAAAAATTTTCACTTGTGGAAGGGCTGTTGCAGAATATCTCACATCAATCACAATTAGAGAAGTGCTAATCATGTTCAGGAGTTGTTAATCAAACATTAAATTAAATGAATGACACATGCTCTTGCACAGTGTGTTCACCAAATGGCAAGCCCATCTCAGGCCCTCTTGCATGCTCTCTTTGGTATGCATGTTTAGTCTACATAGTCTACAAGTATATAATAATTTATGCTTTAATTAGATTATTGTAGTGCATAAAATAAGTACCATACTTATCATCTATTAGTCATCTTGTTCCTTTAAGAGACCTCTGCATAATCAAGACATTAATGGGGGTACTTTACCAATATATTCCACAGTGCTGTTGCAAATTTGTTCTAAGGACTCTCACCCATTCAACAAGAAAGAAAGATTGTGTGAATGTGACCCCTAAAGAAGCCAGCAACAGGAGAAAATTCATCATTTATGTTAAACTGGGGTTTGCAGTACCTAGCTAGGTCAGTACAGGGAAGATCCATCAACAGATAAAGAAGTTGCATATCCAGAGATTTTTTAGTCTAGGCTAAAAAATATCTCTCTTGCAATCAAGACAGCTTTGGTCAAAGTGTCACTTGTTAATATTGAAGGTGAGAACATATGTATGTGAGAGCATATATCCCTGTGCATATGTAGAGGGGTGAACATGGGGAATGTAGAGACAACTAATACAAATGAGAATATATACAGTGTAGACAAACAAAAGAAAATACAAGTACACTGGCTGGCTGCTGGAAGAGTACCTAGGGCTATTTACCTGTCCTTCTTATCGATCCTCAGCATTTGCTTATGTGTGCAGCTACTGCTGTGCTAGCTGCCTCTGATCAGCGGTATAGCCTATCTTCTACCTGAGTCACAGACTGCTAGAGGAATTTTAATTCTACCAGGAGCAAAATATTGGTTGTGATATCAGCCAATTGCTGCAGAGAGATAGCAAACTGTTTAAGATGTTAATTTATTGAGCATTTCTACTAATGCTAGCAAAAAAAGCTAGATGGCCTATTTTGACACTAATTTTGTAAAGGTCTTAAAGCCCCAGGCAAATCCCAGAAGTGTCAGAACATGCTGATTCTGTGCCAGCAGCAGACTTGCTCTGGCTATTAAGCTTGATATTAGTCATTAGCAAATTCAAAATAATGAAAGACCTTGAAAATTAAAAAAGGAACAAAGGTAGAGAATTAAATTAATACTGATCAACATGACCTTATGGAAAAACGATCTGTTTATAAAGAAAGTCTGATTTCCTTTTTTGATGAAATTACAAGTTTGTGGCATAAAGGAGTTTGACAGCATAAGAACTACTCTTAGATTCTCCTTAACAATATCCTACCTGACACACGGGCTAGTGCTATGAATATAACACACTAAATGCTCTAAACTGTCTGTATGACAGACACCAAAAATTTTTTGCCCATGGGTACTCATAAATGGTCATTTCTAGTCAAGTCCCACAGACGTTTGTATTAGAATTTGACTCTGTTCATCACTTCAAATTGAGAAGCATACATAAGATTATTTCTTAATAATAATAATAATAATAATAATAATAATAATAATAATAATAATAATCTTCAAGTGTAGATTATGAAGCAGGACACAATGGTGAGGGAAGGATGGTGATACTGAGTGACCTTGATCACTCAAGGAAGCTGGGGTCCAACATCTACCTCCAGCCTAGGGCATCCATGAGCACTTCTGGATGTACCCTCCCTCAGGTGACGTGTCACAGCCAAAACATGCTCTGATGCCAGTGCCAAGTGGGATTCAGACCTGGAAGAACCACAGCTGGAAAAGAGCCAGACCATCCTCTCAGACTGGGGATCTGTATCCTCAGAAACATCAGCCCCTAACAGCAGTCTAAGAGATGACGGCATAGAAGGACCAGCACAGTCACCCAGGGCATCTGGGATCCTGAGTATAAAATCAGAGGAGCTGTGAGATAAATTTAGCTGTGTTGTCAACCCAGATACCAGCACATAATTCTGGTGTGCCCCTTTTTAAAGGGACTTGAAAGGCTACCGAGACTGCAGCAAAGAGCCACCAAAATTAATTAAAGTTTGGAAAAACTGCCGTGTGCTCTGATACAGGAAGAATCTGTTAATTGTTCAAAAACAGACTGGAGGGGGCTTGAGTGCCTGGGTGTAATTTCCTGTGAGGGGCAGGGGGGAATGCTTTAATACCTGGAAGTTAAATCCAAGTTCATTTAAACCAGAAATAGGAATAGACGGTTTTGGCTGTGAGGTTGTTCATTGCTAGAAGAAGTTACAAAAGTAAACACTGCATTTGCCGTCATTAGCTGCCTCTGAGTCGGGGCAAGTATTTTAGTGGGAACACTTTCTTTTTCCTTTTCTCCTTTCTCCTGCCCTGCCCTCCTCACATCAGGATGGAGTGGAAGATCTGGTCCTACAAAGACTGAGCAGCTCATGGCCATGTAGTCAATGTCACTGCAGTGTCTCCTGCTGAGCCTCTGGGACTGATGGCTAATTTTAAAAATTGACTGGACTTCTTCCTGCACGTTGACTGCTACAGCAGCTGGAACAAGGTTGCTTACATGAGTGTGTTAGACCTGAGCACGGATGTAAGAGACAGGTGCTGGCTGGAAGAGCACCAGGAATGTGTTTTGATATCCTGGATAGCAGTTTCCAGTGCGTAACAGAGGCACATCCCCATCCAGCCTCCCACTCTTACCTGTTTACTTTAGTGCTGCTGGAAGCTAAACACCCTCCTGCTTTTCTTTAGTTGCCATGTAACAGGCCATCTATTGTCACAATCCAACCTTGTACTAGACCAGGACATCTCCTTGGCTGCTTTTCTGTCCCCTCTGTTAAATGTTAAGTTTCAAATGACTTAGTAGACACTTACAGGAAAAGGCAGACTTGCTTAAATACACTAAGTTCTCTGAGTATTTTTACCTGTAAGTTGCAAATATCACTCAACCCGAAGGGATTATTTTGTGTTTGCACAGTAGATTTCATGCACACTAGGGTGCATTTCAGACCTGTTGTGTTTAACTGCTAATAGGATTTGCAGCTATGTTTGTGAATTCCAGCTGCCCCATTTATTTCACTGAGCTTCAAGTTTATACAATGTGAAGGACTAGAATGAAATATTAACATCATACAGCTAAACAGAGAAAGTTTGTACGTTGTCCTGGACTACATTTTTCTCCATTTTCCATTGGAAAAATGACAAAGGCACAAGGCTAAAAAATAAAAAAACAAACCCTGTAGCAATATATGGGCTTTTGAAAACATTTTTTTACTTCCAAAATACCCCAGCTCGCATATAATTCATGTGGAATATGCAGTAGATTTAGAGAAGGCCTTAAAATGACCCATTAATCCAAATTCAATTGGAAACTGGAATAGCTGCAGCTAATCTGTTGTCACAACAGCAGTACACAACAGTCATAGGAACAGACTGAGAAGATAATGCTGCTAGAATGTACATGTTTTCCCAGAGGATCTTCAGCCAGCTACAAACACTTTCACAGTTTTCAAAGAAATATTACAAAGATAAAAATTACACTTGAACTATTTTCTGTACCTACTTTATGTGAACCAAATCATTGCTTTTTTTTAGCATTTAAATAATAATTTCCTCCTGAATTCCTCCCCTGTTTTTTTTATTCCCTTAAGAGTATTTATATTTTTAGCATATCCCTTCATTCCCACATATCAACACATTGCCTACACGTTAGGATTTGTAGCACAGGGTTTGTTTAAACGAGGAAAGGTCTGAACCCTAATTGGATCAGTTCTAAAGCAGAAAACAGGGATAAAGCTCTTATTAATTTGGAAGTCTGTAGGCCTTTACCAAAGCTAATGAAGAAATATTTCTTTCTGTATTACAGTAAGTTTTTTTAATCCCTTGAATATTTTTCATAGCAGACATTGGTTCCAGAAATATCTTCAGGTGGGAGACCACTGGAGCTTCTCCTTCTGCAGCTGCTAGCCTGGTACAAAAACTGGGGGAGGAAAGTTGGGAAGAAGTCCCTCAAGCTGGCCAGAACATATACAGAGCCATGTCTGTCCTTTCCTGGAGGACCTGCACAGCCTGCATGCCATATTTTTGGGCACACATGCAGTGGTGGCAAGAAGCATGATCTGTAGTGGCCAAGAGAAGCACATCTCTGTGCAGATGACACATGACCAGCTGAGCAATGAACAGTGCTTGGGCCAAGACAGTCTGACTGACAGACATGAAATGATGGCAACCCATAAATTATCTCTGGATGTTGGATATGCCAGCTGGGAAAAGTGGATCTGTCTCAATACATGGATAACCCTGCACCTACACAGCTGTCAGATAGTCTGTTGCTGATACTTTTCCAAAGGAATTTGTACTTAGACCTGGGCCACCTTCGTCTCACTGCTCCAGGTGAGGAATATGCCTGAATGCCCTACAAACCTTCATGAGCTCCCTGCTCTCATGCTGAAGGCGTCATGTGGCTTCCTCTTCTGAACTTGTGTGACCTTCCTACTGAGGCAGGGGTTTCTCTGGTGCCTGAGAAAGCCCACCATGAAAAGTGTAAGGGAGCACATGAACCATCACTGTGATGGACATGCAAAGTTTGCAGCCATTACCAGGACTTTTAATTATCATTTTCAGTGCAAGCAGATCCACTTCCCACCACATTATTTACTTGGATACAAAAGGCTAGTCTGTCTGGTCTGGTCACATGGGTGCTTCTGTATTTGTTTGCTGTGTTTTTTTCTTGTTATTCATGATTTATTTAGAACCAACCCCATTCAAAGTCATAACAAAGACAGTATGTTCAGTAACTCAAATTATGGGCCATTCTCCAGGGCAATAACCCAAGACTACAAAAATTCATACAATGCCTTCAAAAAAGAGAAGGCAAAAACAGCAACCTCATTATCTGGCAAGCAAGATCTATGATTTTGTTGAGACTTGCTTAAAAGAAACATTATCAGATTTTGTTTTGTCTTCTCACTAAGGAATTGTGCACAAGCATAAATTATTCAAGCATTCAGGATTTAGGATATGACAGAGTAAAAATGTCTGTCACTGTACTCTCCATTTTCCTTTGTTCCTCCAAACAATCCTCCTGTGCTGGGGTGCCTAATGATCCATGAAACGTTGTCCTATTGATTTCATGACTTGACTTTCTATCCCATGAAAAGATGGCTCATGTCAGAATTATGAACTGTAGAAGGGCAGGGAAGGAAAACTGCTCAGGAAGCTCTCTCAGTTGAGATGAGAGACATCTGGATGTTCACAGCTCTTGAAAGCAATGAACTTCAAAAAAGAGGCCAAGGGACAGTGGTCACATTGAAAAAATAAAGTTGTTTTTCCTGGAGATGTGCTTGCTGACTTGGAATTGGCCTCTCTGCAGGCCCAGAGGGATGATGCTCACTGTTGACTCTCCAGCAGGAGCTTGGGTATGGCCTTTTGATTGTTGAAATTAGCTGTAGGATGAGGGAGAGATAAGGGAGATGTGCTTTTTGGAATGTTATAAATATCTAATCCCAATCAGGTTTCTTCTAAAAGACTTTTTTTTTCCTCATCATCTGTAGTCAGGAATACATAAAATTGCAACTCACAGGGGTATTTCCAGCTAAATTGTCATTCTTGCTGCTACTCCTACAGTGCAACATTTCTAAACTTAACTAACTGCAGCATCTAACTTTTTTTAAAAAATATATTGTTTAGACATATTATGGGGTTTTTAAAGATTAATGTAATAATCGTTTGTAGTCATTTGTGGATACTGCAAGGATACTATGGGGGAGCATTGCTGCTCTTGTACTAACATCTATATATCTCTTTTCAGACACCTTAGGAGGCAGATTATGTCGTTGTAGTTTCCTCCCCCCCAGAAGAAATCTGTTTTCTAAATAATGGCAAGGATGGACAGATCCTGATTATAAGTAGTTGTGGAACATTCTTCTCTAAAGCAGCTGTAGTTTTACATCAGTAACATGTAAGCCTTATTCCCTGGGTACATTTCCCAGGTGGATATCCCGATGTAGTTGTGTGTGTGGATCAAACAGGTTTTATTTGCCAATGTGCAGCCATGGTACAGCAGAAACTTTTATGACCTCCACTCAGCTTATAATCTTCAATCAGCTACCATTCCTTAAATGAAATTACTGTCTAAAATTCAGTCCTACAGACCACCTGAAAACCTTAAATGTATTATTGACTTATTGCTTTAGTTCTGGATTTGATGTTGACATTTGAGTGTATTCCCTCTACTTTGTTAATTAAGGTATTTAAATGGGTATCAGTAATAGATAAGCAGAATGCCCTAATAATACTTTTTACTCCCCATCACAAGACTTGGACCTTCTCATATAATTAGGTGAGGTGATGCAGATAACTGATTGCTATGTAAACATTGAGGAAGAAGCAAGAAGGAGAAGATAAATCAGTAAAACTAGAACAACAAAAAAAGAACTCAGTGACCATGCTTTGTAACCTGCAATAAAACTTGTTAAAAGCAGGAGAAAATTAATCATATGATCCAGTAGTACAGTGAAAATATCTCCATACAGAATTTTTTTCCTGATATACCATTTAAGTTACTTCTGTAGATGAAGGAAAAACTTCTGTCTCCTCCCTTATGAATTTAAAGAGGAAAGGCCAACAGCCATTTCCTCCTTCTGTCCCATGACACAGCAAAGCTCTGCAGAATGATCAAAGTTTAACCATATACTGGAGTCCATGTGACCTTTTATTTTTTTTATTTTAAAAGGCTGTCAAAACCAGAGGTGACCTTTATGCTATTATCTAAAAGGGCAATGAGTAAGGGTCAAGCTATCCTTTTCCTAAAGTCAAACAGGCTGGGAATGGCGCTGGTGGAAGAGAACTGCCCTTCTCCCTGGCCATGGAAGAGACTTGGGGTCTGTTGATGACTGAAGAGTTCTTGACCAACACAGCTCATGCTTCTGCCTAAGCCATCTATAATTGCACTGGGAACTGCTGAGCCTTCCTTACTCAAGGATCACAAACAACCATATCAGATGAAGTATTACTCTTCTTCTTATCTCTCTTTCTCTCAACAATTGAATGACATTCCTGTCCCTGTCTGGACTTGCCTTAACCTTTACCAGAGGCAGGGAAATCTCCCATTTCATTTTCTCTTCTGCCTGAAGATTTCCCTCCTTTTTCTCCTCACCTGTCTCCTGCACACTGTCAGAGAGATGACAGCCTTTCCTCTGGTGTGGCTGGGGCTCTCTGGGGACCCAGCAGGGAGACACCCCCAGACAATACGACAGGTCAGCCACAGCACAGGTATGAATGTGGCAGAGGTGTGATCTGACCTACCCACACTCCTCTTTTTCCTCTGGACAACAACATGCTGTCTTTTCAGGTGCAGCATCTGAGTGACAACACTAACAAGACTGTGGACATAAACCAGAGAATTATGGAGCAAATTAAGGCTGAGGAAATCCAAGGATGAAATGGAAAGGTGGGGAGAAAAATACAGAGTTGAGAAGCCAGCAGAAAAGGTGGAAGTAAAATCCCATATCTTTACTTAGATTTGTGAAAATATTCTACTGTTATATCCCTGAAAGTGACTCAGGACTCCCTCAGAACTGAATTTGAGGATGATGAGGCAAAATCTGGCAGACAGCCTTCCCATGCTGTTCATGGTCTTGCTCAGCACTATTCCTCTCCTCCCACACAGGAGTTTCTTTAACACATGAGAGATGATTCTGGGGAAAATTTTGAAATGCCATCATAAAGGCAAAAATAGGAACTTAGCTTTCAAGCGCTTTTCCTATTTAAACTGATAGAGAGGAGCCTGATAGGAAAGGTTTTTAGGCTTCTGGATGCCACAAAACTCTGGAAGAGGGAAAGCATCCTATTGGGCACATTGTTGCAGATGTCCTTGTGTCCAGTCACACTGTGTGTCTGTCACCCAACAACCATTGAAGACCCTGATAATTTCAATATACATTGTTAGAAGGGTGGTGTTCTCAAATAGAGCTCTTCTTTCTTTCTTTTTTTTTCCCACAGGAGTCTTGCAAATAAGCAATTAACTAGAGAAACAAAACCCTAGAGGGATGTAGGGTTGAGGTTATCTCCTCATTAGACATGAGAGAATTGACACCAAAGAAAGGAGAAGTTTTGGGTTGAGCTTAGGTATTGTTTGATAATGCTGAATCTAACACAAATTCATAAACAACAACTTTTCAACTTTTTATTTGCATAGAACAGTAGGACCCTGCTCTTGTATTAAATTGCTAAAAAGTCTCTGCTTCTAGTTGTGTCTGGTGTACATGTTGCACTGAACTGGCAATTTTTCAAATTTATCATCTTATAGACCGAAATCTCAACACATCCCTATTTTAGTTTGTCTGTATTTTAAATTCTCATTGTGGTCTGAAAAGTATTAAGAATTTTTTCAAACAAATTTAAGGATTTGCTATTTGTCAGCTAGAAATTGCTACTTCAGCTTCAAGAAAGAAATGTTTTGGTTTCTCTGAAGTTCTGGTCTCTGTTAGGGCTCTCAGGCACTATGGCAATACAGAAACATAATTATGCATCGAGTGCCAAATTACACAGGTGCAAAAATTGTTTGTACCAGCTGAGAGAAAACAAATGCTTCCTCCTTACTTTGCAAGCAAAATCTGATTGTATAAAAAAAACCACAAACCAGAAACATCTATGTTATTTTTTAAAATTTTTTAAAATGTCCCCACCAAGAACCAAGGTATTTTAGAAATGTCTCTGCAGTGACTGTTGAGATCTGTTTATTAGCTCTGTCACATCCACATCCTTTCCACACACAGCAGGCTTGCTGGGCAAGTGATGCCTGTGACCTTGCAACTCTGCTGCTACAGAGTTGTGTTCCCTGGGGAAGTAGTGGAACACAGTAGGAATCAAGCTGATGCAGGGGAACCACTGAACCACAGCTTTCATAAGGTCCTAGGGTCAAGGTTTCAATCAATTAAATTTATTTTCTCAATAAATGAAATATTCATCTTGGAAAGAAAACACTTATTTGGGAAAATAAATGTTACATTGATTTTCATCAAAAACAGTTTTGAAGGAAGATTATGGACTAATTTTCATGGTTTAGGAATGGTAATCCCCAGTTTAGTGTTCCCACTGAGACTCTCCAAACCATGCTGCTACTTGCTTAGTACCCTCCTCCTTGTCCCTCTCCCCCTTCCCCTGAGATGGGCTGGAGAGGAAAATTGGAAGCACAAAATATAAAGATCATAAGTTAAGATAAGAACAATTTACTGGAAACAGTAAATGAGATAAGAAAACAAACAGTAAGGGCTGCAATGCTGCAGACAGAGGGTAGAAGAAAACAGACATTATTGCTCACCACAGTGGACAATACCCAACTGCCCCCTGCTCCACGCCACCCTCACTGCCCCTCTGGCTCAGAGCCAGTGCTACCCCATTGCTCCTTCTGCCATGCTGGCTTCACCAGAAGGAAGCCCTTCTCCCTGGAAGAGAAAGTCTCTTCTCCCCACACCTGGCAATGATGAGGTGGCATAGAACAACCTCCAGCTACTGGCCATGGCCCATCCCAGCTACTGCAAAAATTGAACCTGTCCTGATGGAGCCAGGAGACTAATTTAAACAAAAAGTGGAGTATTAGTCTCTATAAAAGTAGAGTTTGTGGTGAAACAAGTGTCTACACAGCCATAAGATCTAAAACTGAGACAATTGCTGCATGCTTCTCCCAGGTCTTAGTTGTAGTAGAGCATTACTTTATGCTACTTTACACAGAAATACCTAGAAAGAGAAAAGGGCCACAACATGTTGCACGTGATGGCCACTACACAGCCACAAGGTCTAAAATTGAGGCAATTACTGCTCCCAGGTCTTAGTTGTGGTAGAGGTTTACTCTGATACTTTAAGTAGAAATACCTAGAAAGAGAAAAAGGCCACAACATGTTGCACGTGATGGCCATTTATAATTTTGTTCAATGATTTGATCTCTTACATCAAGCCTCACATTCTGAAAACAGAAGGCTGAGTAAGAATCCCAGATATAATTTTTTAAAAAGGCATCTTCATGTGATAGATAAAGCAAGCCTGTAAGGTTAACATCTAACCTTTCCCATCCCACACTCATACAACCTCTCCTTAACACCACAAGCCCGAGTATCAGGAGGCCATTAACACAAGCCAGAGGCACTGCTTTTAATCTCATGTTTGTTGAAATCTGCCTCATTGTTTGTCTTTTTCTTAACACTTGGCACTGGCAATGATTAACACTGCCAACATTTTCCTTGCCAGAAAAGAAGGGTTTTTTTTCTGTTTTTTTCCAGTGAAGCCTGGAGATACCTCCCACTCTGTGGCTGCCTTTCCTCCCTTGTCTATGGAGAGAGCAGCTAAGGAGGACAGAAATCTCATGCCCCTTTTAAGAGAGGTGTTTTCAAGAGGGAAGGAAGGAAGGAAGGAAAAGTGGAAGTTTATAAATTTCTTGTGGGTCTAGGGCAGTGGAAAAAGAATCTCTTCTCTTTTTCACTGCTGAAACATTACTCAGAAGCTGCTGATAGCATCTCTTTGCCCCTCTTCAGACACAGCACTGTACCACCATGGATTACTCCAAGAAATACTGCTTGAAAAAGCTGTGGTCAGTTGCTTGGTTGACCTAGAGTCTAACCTAGGTGGGTTCAGAAAGTGAGAGCTACCAGGACAAGTCCAGTTGTGTTTTCTCAACAGTGTGTACCTGTGGGGTAAGACACCTGACTTACACTGATGCAGGGACCTGGGTTAAGCTTAGCTTTCCATGGGGAACATCTCTACCTGCTTCTTCTCAATTTTTGCTCTTCTTGTGAGTTGGGGTGACCAGAAGAGGCATTTTTAGCTGGTCATTTGCAGCTGGATGTTTGCCAGCTCCTTTTCATCTCCTGAACACCACAGAAGCACCAGATCAGATTTGATAGTCTGGCCTATTAATTTTTGGTTATTATACCAGGGATAGAAGATCACCCTCTTCACTTGTCAGCAGCTAATAGGTCACAAGTTGGCTGGTTTACCAAACATGAAAACAATTTGCTGATAGCAGGGACCTAGACCCTAAAAGGAGAGAACACACACTTGGCTGGCAGCCGCCTCACCACCCCAACAAAGGAGAGATATTGGGTATCTGTAGCTGCTTTCAAGTTGTCCCAAGGATGAACTTGTTTCTGATTTTTAGGCTGTTTGCTAAGACTTTCTTGTGCATTGCTAACAACTGCTCAGTAAGACAATACTTTTTAAGAGCTGCTATCATTCACCCACACTGCTCTGCCTGAAAAACAGACATGAGGTTTCAGTAGCTCACTCCTTACCTCACTGCATCAGTGGGATCCTGCCACCAAAGACAAAGGGTGAATGATGAAAGCCAAGTCATTCTGTTGCCAATTGTCAGGCTTCAACAGTCTTACATATGCTGGAAGGGCCTAGATTTATTCAATTTCAAATGATTTTAGTGCCAGATGCAAAAATTCCTATGTGTCCCTAATGATATATTCTATTAGTATATTCTAATTGCATATTCTTCCTTCCCTTGTATTCAGCAGCTACAAAACTTGGAAAGAAATGCCCATAGTAGATGAAGAGGGTGTGAAAGCTATAAAGAGGTATGGAGGAGGGGAGAGAAAGCTTAGGATGGACCAAAGGTCATTGCAACCCCTTCCTTACTCACTGTCAACCCTCCCCACTCTCCAACCTCATGTTTCTGCAGCCATTCCCTAGGATTCCCCTGCCACTTTTCAAGAATCTTCATCTACTGGGACGATGCTTAAGGTGAGAAGGTAACTTCTAAGGCACTGAAATGTGGCCCTCAGCTGTGACTCACACTGGGAGCAGCCCTTGGACCACACATTCTACAGGGCACTTTGGCAGAGGAACAGGGGTGGGGCTTGGTTGCCTGAAGTTCATGAGTTATAACAGGCACAATTTTTATCCTTATTAAGACAATGGGCTGAGTGTGGCTATTGGTGGTATTGTATTTGTGGGAAGATACATCAGCCCTGATGTAAGAACCTGAAGGTTAGGGAGCTCACTCCACTGCCCACACCTTGGCTCATGCCCTGTGTGATGCCCTGGGCTCCTTCATGCAGCCCCAGCTGCACAGGCCACCTCCAGTTCCTGTGTCCTCCCTCCTGCCCCATGCAGGTGTCTCAGAGACCCCAGGGTAGATTCAGCAGCTGGAAACAGCTCCCTGTGAGCAACTGACTGGAGCCCTCAAGGGCTAAGAGTAATACAATTTCTTCTTCTAGGAATAAAGAGGCTGCTGCAGGGGACAAACAACCTAAGAGAGGTCAGATGAATTACTCTCTGGAGGTTCATGTTCTACTTCTTTGGCCACGCTCACAGACTTTAGACTTACAACTTTCTTGTGTCTTGTATGAAGTGAGACAAACCCCAGTTATGCTGCAGCAGTTGCAAGGTTTTTTAGAACTTTCTTTCAGGATCAAGTCACAGAGCAAAGCTATTTACAAACCTCTATTTATCCTCTTTTTCCATACACACATTACCTTTCTATTTTTGTGCTTATCTCTCACATTACCTTTTCAACGGCTGCTGAAATGACAGCTACTGCTGTGCCACAGCTCCTTCCTGGCACCCCACGTTTAGCCCCCAGGTGCATTTTCCAAGAGCTGAAGAGGGAGCAGGCGTTGGTGTGCAGGCAAGCATATGCTTTATAGCAATGTTGAGATGCTGAGAAGCAGTAGCTGCAGTGTTGATCATATCAAGGCAGCGTTACCAGGAGACACCTCACAGCACGGCAAGCGTGCGTTGTTGGAGGCTTTTTGCCCTCTGGAAGGTGGTGGGTGTAACATTTTTCTGCTCTCTCTCACTCAGTCATGAAGGATGAGCAGCTTAACAAGGTCACAT
Source organism: Geospiza fortis (assembly GCF_000277835.1). Lineage (NCBI taxonomy): Eukaryota > Metazoa > Chordata > Aves > Passeriformes > Thraupidae > Geospiza > Geospiza fortis. The sequence goes on from NW_005054315.1 coordinate 5,922,518, forward strand.
TTGTTAGAGGCACACATATTTCCATCTGCTCAGGCGGATAGCAAAGTGCCTGGCACAGAGCAAGGAGACACTCTAAAAAGGAATTGTTTCAGAGAGGAGTGTCTAGGCACCCCTAGGAAAACAGTGGTGGGTAGCTACCATGCGCTGAGACAGGCACACATACATTAGATCAAAGGCTCACGTACTTATCAAGCAAAACAATAAATGCTACTTCTTTTTTTCAAAATCCTTTTAGCTGTATTGTTTTTCTGGGCACCACTAGCAAAGTGCCAGAGAAGATGCATAAGCCTTGGCAGTAATGAACCCCCAAAGCTGAAAGTTCACTCCTTCACTCCTAAGGCAGAACCTGCACTGCGAAATGGTTCATGGCTACTGCTGAGACTTTGCTAGACTTGAGCAAGCACTGCTTCATCTGGTGAGCCTTAGCCAGGAGATCCACAAAGATATAAAGCTAGTTTATGTGGCAGCTTAAATTTTTTTCATGGTGGACGAATATAGAAAAAAGTCTCTGAGATGAGAGGCTGAGAAAAAACTCTGAACAAAATTTTTGCTAAACTCCTTTGAGATGAAATCTATAGCTTCATTTCTTTCATACCCAGGACTCAAGGATATTCAGAGCACAGATGTTATAAAATCTAGTATCTTACAAAATATGGTATCTTGACTTTGCCAATATAATAGAAATGAAGATGTCCTTTAGGTTCAATTTTATAAATATTTTCTTTTTATTTCCTAAACATATTAAACAACTGACTGTATGTGCCGAAATAAGGCATGGGGATTGCAAAGGAATAAAGAAGAGAGCAGTGTCTAAAGAATAAAATTATTCTTTACATTTTTCTCTTCAGCCTTGCAGGAACATTTAGTAATTAGTAGGGGAAAGGACATGAGAGCAGAGAATAAGAAGACACAGAAGAAGTTTTCCTTTGAGGCATCACTAGGATGACTTTTATGAAGACATACATCACCAATTAAAGTGTATCTTTGTATCCTCTTTTAGGTTCACCCAGGTTTAAGGCAATGGCATTATCCTCTACTGACTCCTGAAAAATTCAGCCCTTATTTGATTACACACCATAATTTTTAACCAGCAACTATTTCCTTTCCATAGAAAGCTTTCTGCAAATTTTGCAATTTTGTAATTTTCCAAGAATTTCTGTATCAAAAATACAGACTAAGCTTACACTACCTGAGACTGCTGTCTAAATA
>NW_005054315.1:5923742-6042409 GCF_000277835.1 Geospiza fortis
CCTGCTTTTTGGGCCAAGGTCCGTCTCCTCCCTATCTGACTTTGATATTGATGCCTCAGTGAAGAAAACAACATAGCACAAAAAGAGATACTTGATTTTTAGACTTTAGAATAATGGCCTGTGTTACCAGAAGGGAACCAGGGCTCACTAACATAGCAGCAGAAAGCTAGGCCCTTGGCTAAGTTCTGACTAGGAATACACTTCTGTGGCTGGATTCAAGCAGATGGATCATGTGGTGATGGTTCACCTGCAAAAACACCCCAGCCACCCTCTAGCTCCTGGGATGGATGAGCAGAGGCACACTAACTGAGGGCTGAGTGAGATCCAAGCAGATAAGCAAGTCCATGTGGTGCTAGCACGGCCACGCACATATCCTGGCTGAGCCTCTGCTTCCATGTGTTTGGGGACTGCATGGATCAGAGGATGTGAGGATCAGAGTAGTAGGCAGCTGGGCTGGAAGGCTCTCATGTGGGCGTGCACATGTCCAGCCTGCTCCCAACAGGTTGCCACAGCCTAGGGACTGCTAGGAGCCATTATATGTGCTGCAGAAGGGGTGAGGAACAGCAGCTGTGGGGGAAGCCCCACATCAGCCAAAATATTCATTTGGCTTCAGAGCCAAGAAGACAGGCCAGCACCAACTTCAATAATGCACTGTATCATCTTATCAAGGGTTTTCCTGGAAATCCTTCTCAGGCTCCCAGATTTAGTTGCTGTCATTGGTGTAGACTGACAGTAGGCAGGTTGCTAAAAATTGAACATTACATAAAGTTTCAGCCATTCCAAAAGCAGGATGACATTTCTAAAATTAAGAGCAAATACTGTGTGAAACATATAGCCAAAGAATTTAAGAGCTGCTTAACTTGCCTTTGGCAGATGCTAGGGTATGGATATACAGTGAGGGCAAACCCTCAATACCTGGAAATGGATCCTAAAGACAATGTTTATCTTTTACTTAGTTTAATTGATAGCTAATGACAGACACATGATGATGGATAACCACTACCTACCTTAATCTAAGTCAGGCTTCATAGGGCTCCTCCTGGTGTGTTTGGCTCACTTGAAGAGGGCTATCAACAGCAATTCATCACCTCTGAAGTGGGCCTGATAGGCAGTAGAGAGGGTTCTCAGAAGCTCAGCTCCTGGGGAGGGATGGCAAAAGTTGGCTTGCAGGAGCAGCCCCAGGCTCTGCAGCAGCAGTCAGGAGGCATTTCAGGGGCCACAGTCCCTGCTCTCCTGCTGAGGGGGCTGCTGTAAGATACAGGGCTATAGCACAGCAGAGCCTGTCTCCAGGATGAACATGGCAAAAAGTGACCATTTCACTCTCCTGCTCTTCTGAATGGGACTGCAGGCACTTTGGGAGAGCCTTCACCCAAAGCACTCATGGGAGAGCCTTTGGTTTAGCAACCAAAGGTCTTGACTTTTTGACCCTTTGTAGGGCTTCTAAGGACTCGACCACAAGAACAAGTGATAGCCGGCTGTTCAGAGACCATGGCGGCAAGCAGAATAATATCTGGGTCCAAAATGGGGCGCTTCCGTAAAATGAACTTGTCAGGATAGCAATCCACTGATGCCAGAAACCCTGAAATGCACAAAGCTGCTTCACAGCTTGATGCAGCCCTCTCCATTGTTGATGCCTGAAAGCATGAGATATTGAAGGAATAAATGAGGAGTACTGGAATTTATTAATTAGCTAACATAGAAATTTTAAAGTGACAACTAATGTTCATTTATAGAGGTAGAGGCATCTCTCAATAATCAGATCATAACATTCTGTAGTAACTCTGTGTTTGCATTTGTTTAAAAAATGTCTCCTGTTATATGCCTCTGTTGAAATGATGAGGGAAATAGGAAAACCTGTATTTTTTTCTTTGGTATTCTTTATTGTCAAAGTCTTCATGGTGAGCATTTTTGCATGTGAATTGTTTTCTCTGTATAAATGTATTATTAATACTGTTACTGTTTATTTTCTTATCTCATTGCTGTTTCCAGTAAATTGTTCTTACCTCAGGCTGTTGTCTTCAACTTCTGTGCCTCCAATTCTCAATTCCATCCCCCCACAGTGGGAAGCAGGAGGGGAAGTGGGACCAAGAGAGAGCAGTTGTTTGAGAGAGTCTTGGTAGGGGTACTGATTTGGGGAGTACCATTCCTGAACCATGGCACCAAACAAGCACTCTCCCAAACTGTGCTCAAAATAGTACTACTCCCCATGCACAAACTGGTCCCAATACTTTATTTCCCTTAATCACGAGTCTGAACTTTTCTTGTTGCTTGAGTCTCTCAGGCAGATTACATGCTCTCTTGTAAAGAGAAAAAACACAGAGTAAAGATCATTTTACACCCCAAATGTAGCAGAAGGCTTCTGTTGAGCTGTCCTGTTTATTTGAGGGATTTCTCCACCTTCCCACACCAAATAATGCTGCTCTGCAGTGTAAGTTGTGGTTTCTCTGTGGTGTTAGACAAGACAAGATCTTTTTGGGGAAAAACCCACAGATATGCATCATGCTCTCGGGCCACCTCCTGTACTGGCTTTTCTCACAATCTCTTGGAAGTAGATGGCTGGAAACACAGAGACTTAGCCTGAAACCTTCTGACCATGACAGCTTCCAGTGGTGGAGGAACTTTCTGTGATACCATAGATTTTCTTTCTATGGTGACTCCAGAAGATCCTCTGCCAACCTTCCCACTTTCCTTAGTAGTTTCCAATGCAACATTCCCACTTCACTTGTGCTGCTACATTTTTTGGGGGGGAAGCACACACTGAACCAAGCAGGGGAACAAGCTGGGCTATATTATGATTTTTAAGGAGTATTTTGAGGTGGCTTAGTTGTCTCAGTGAAGAGCCAGGCAGAGCTGTACTCTGTAGGGGGATACAATATAAGAAAATAAAGGTAGTATAACAAGCAATTTTATCCCTTAAGGAGTTGTAGCTGAGCCAATTATTAAGGATTAGGAGCAGGCCTGATGTTAACAGGCCACAGCTGTAGCCAATAAGAAGAGTGTTATAAAAGAGTGGATTGGTTGGCTGAGGGGCACTGGAGTTAGTTGGCTACTGTGAGGACAAGGAAAAGTGCCATGGGGAGCTGCCTACAAGAAACACCAAGGAGGTATGAAACTCTAGCAACATGGAACCCTTGCAATGTAATGACAACAATACTCACTCCGCTGAGCCAGCTCTGTCCCATGTTGTGGTAGCAGAGGTGGGTATCTGGGAGCCTGTGAAAGAGGAGAGTTTTGGAGAGATGGAGTGGGTTTTGCTGACAGTGGTGGAGCCATGGGGAGAGTTGTCCATGCATCACACACTGAAAAGACCAGCTAGATTTGCCACCTATGAGTGCTGCTTTGTGAAGGGAAATGAATCTGTCAGTGAGTATAGGAATGGCTTTACTCCTAAAGCTTTACTCCTTTTTCCACTGGAAAAAGGCAAAGTAATTTCTTCAGGAAAAATTTCTCAAAGCTTTCCTTTCTTTTTGATATCAAGATACGTTAAATAGGAGGTGTGGCACTTGGCAATATGGTTTAGGGGTGATTATAGTGATGTTAGGTGGATGGTTGGACTGGCTGATCTTGGAGATCCCTTCCAGCCTTGATGATTCTGTCATTCCGTGGTTCTGTCTAAGCTTGAACAAGTAAGATGTGCAAACTTTCAGGCAGCACTCTCTAGTAGTTCTTTCATTTTATGCAAGGGGAAGGTGTGAGGTTTACCTGAGCCTGAATACCTGGGCTGGCCTAACCCAGATATCTTTTCACACATTGGCAAGGGAGATTGTAATGTAGAGTACAGCTTGATCTAGAGCACACCCCTCTAGAAATTAGCATTGGCAGACCCTCTAACCTTCAGGCTTGTCTCCACACATAAGGCTGAGCTGACAAATGACAAAACCACCCCTTTGCTGCATTTTTTTAGTGACAATTTAACCCATCCTTTTTTCTTTATCTGATAGTCATGGAAAGTGACTGATCCCTCAGGAATGTGGTGGTCACTGGGAGTGCTCAGGGCTGCATTCTGGGTACAGAAAGCAGGGAAACTGAGGCAGCTAGGTATGACAGATTTCTGCAGCCTAGGTTATAGCTACCACCTTAAGAGGCAGTATCTGTGTGCCCAAAATAAGACAGCTGTAGCCTGGCAGGTTAGACATGGGACACAGGTGACCTCCCGCTAGTTCTTTCATTTGTCTGTGTGGGTGAAGTTGCTGTATCATAATTTACAAATGTCATATGTGACCTGCTATACATCTCAGGTCTTCTATACTCTGGCTCCCCATCTTGTACCTGTAGCTATTACCTTCAGTTCTGTAGTGCTGAAGAGCAGTAACAGGCATTTCTGTGACACATATGAGTGTCTGAAAGCCTGGGCCCCAAAGTTGTTTATTTTTAGGATAGACATGCTTGACTCCTGCTCCTGAAGCAGGCACTCCTCCATCCCTGTTGTGGCCACTGCAACCCATGCCAACTCACACAGTTTGTTTTCTGCTCTCCTGTACCATTCCTGAATAGAAGACTTAAGGTGATGGAACAAGAATCATCTTCTCCAGTAGAGGAGAACTGCAAACAGAGGGCTGTTTATCATATAGGAGAAGGAATTGTGAGGGCAGACTGGGCCATCAGCAGACTCAGCAGGGATGGCCCAGCCATAATGCTTGTCCCCTGCTGGCCATGCCTTAACAGGGTTACAGAAGAGAGGGATGCAGGTGGATCCTGCTGCCAGAGCCACACCTATCACCTTGCTGTGTGGCTATAGAATGGTCTCAGCAGCTCTGAGGTGTTAGTCATTGCACGGCTGATGAGGAATGCAGACTTTTTTCCAGGATATGAAGTCTTGCACAGTATTAACCAACCATTCAGATAACGTAAAATCATATTTTAAAATAATTGAAGCATATAGATAGAAGTAGTTTAATTTACTTCAGAATAAAATATACTGAAGGGTGACAAGAATCCCCAGTAAAACACTAAAACCTCCAGCAGAGGCCTGAGGGTTGTTAAATCCTGTCACCCCACAGGTGAGGGGTGCTAGAGCTCCTGCTGGGGTTATAACTTCACTATGGAGAGCCACCTGCCTCTGGCCTGAAAGGAGAAGAGCTCTGACCAAATGTGAACAACTCAGTGGTTCCCTCCCAGATTCATCTTTCAGACCACCCTAAACTTTTACCTGAGAGTCCTCAGGCTGGGTGTCAATAGCTCAAGGACAACAAATGTCCAAGTTCTACTGGGCAGTGGCTTCCAAATTATGAAACTGATTTCCCTGGAACCAATTCCTAAAGTCTTAGCACGTGCCTAAGACCCCGGGCCAGAAAAAGATTTAAAGGTGTGGAATGCCCATTGGCTGAAACATGCCATAAGCATGCACAGTTCTTAGCGCTGAGAACAGGTTTTTTGTCTCTTCCTGGGACTGTTGGATCACGGGCTCAAAATCCAAGCTAGGGAGCTGATCCCAGAGGGGCAGTGGGAGAAGCAAGGATCCAGGTGCTAAAAATATAGTGGCCTTCTTGGCCTGCAGACAGAAAACATTTCCTCCCACTCACTTGGTACTGCTTTGGTGCTGGGTGAGCCTTATGTGGGGAAAGAGGCCACCACTGTCTGCAGGGACAGCAGTGAGAAGGATGCAGAAGGAGGCCATCCTTGCAGAGAGCCATGGCTGCCGGTCAGGTAAGTGTGTGGCACTGTTTTCCCACTAAATCCCTATTAACTCAGTTTTAAAGGATGAGCCCAGGCAAGTGTGTGTTGTAGAGAGACTCCTCGAGACAGCTCAGGTAAGTTGTATGCTTTATAAATTCTGCTTTTAGTGTCTTTTCTTTAAGATCCTCCTAACTTAGCAAATAAATCATGTTTTTTTACTATAAGTGAGATTGAGATTTGTTCAAACTAGATAATGCTTGGAAATTCAGGTTTTGATTATTAATTTTTCTCTGTACTTCAAATTAAATGTGGGCTATTAATGGCAACACGGAAGTTCCTGCATAATGCAGTTTAAGCTGGGTGCTTTAAACCATTTAAACATAGAGGATCACATCCACCTTTATACAAAGGCACTAAAGTGATAGGAAATAATATTTAAATCCTTTTTCAGACCTAAACATTTTCATTAAAATTATTATAGCATGTGTCTAAGCCAAACTAATCTTGCAAAAATGGTTTAGTGTATTCAGTACAGAGTATTTGCATGGTAACAGATAAAGTGAATGCATCATTTTGCTAGCTATTAAAAATACTTAATAATTCCAGTTGGAGCACTCAGCTGTAAGAGCTGTTTTCCATTTCAGTGAACTTTATGCTGTGGAGAGGAAAGAAATGATTTCTCCACATGGCTGAGCATCAGGTTTCTTTGAGCATGGAAGTAGGCTTGTAAAGGGTAGGTGTTTATGCTTGCTTGTTTCCATCGGGAGTGTTCTCTGACATGCAAATGACCTGCCAGCCGCTAGCAGGCTTTAAGCAGATCTCCTTTAAAACCTCCTTCTGCAATCCCATGTCAGCTCAGAGCAGCATGTGCATGGATTAAGTTTACTTTAGCAGCAGAGCTGTAGTTTCTTTAGTGCTGTGCTGCCACAGCTGGGTGAAAAGCACTGAGTGGCAAAAGGGGAAAACTATAAGTTATTTGTGGATCATAGACTCTCTTGCCCTTTTCCCTCTCTGAATCTTGTTCCACCAGGGATGGTTTCCACTTGAAAGTTGACTTGGAGCAACACTTCCTGAAGTAGTCATTATAGTTTATATCTGGGATGTTTTGTCTTGTTTTCTTTAGCAGTGCTCACTGTCTAAAATAGTGAGGATGTTTAAAAAGTGAGGTTGTCCCTGAGCTTTCAGGTAAGCTGAATGGTGCTTTGGGCTCCATGGGCCTAAGGTGATTCACTCACCAAAACAGCAGACACGTTTTTAAAAAAAAAATTATTTCAGCCCAGCAGGGGGAGGTAGTTTGTGGGTAAGAATGAGCAGCCAAGACCAGGACAAGGCAGTATTTATCTGAGCCATCTGATAATAGTTAGCTAAAAGATGCCTGGCAGATGACATGTTAAAACTGACCGGAGTATAATGTAGAGTGAAGAGAGAGGGAAGAGAGAAAAGCCAGAAGGAAGAGCAGGAGGGAGAAGATTTGTACCTGTCTGGAGTTTCAGCCAGGATGGCTGAGACACTCATTTTTGGGCAGCTACACATGTTTCTGCTTTATGGAGTCTCTGAGGTATAACATGATGTACCTGGGGAGCACAGGGAGCCACTCAAGTGCCCTACACTCCAGTCACACCTGCACAGCACATAGCACTCCTGTCATTTCATCATTCAGCTATGAAAAAATGACTGAGTGGATGTGTTGAGGGGCAGCTAATGTTGCAGTGCATTTCTGAAAGGAAATCTATCCATGACAGCATTGCATAGTTGAGGACCAGCTTCCATAAATAATTATGAAGGCAAATCTTTGCCTTTTATCTTTGTCACAGTGACTGGAATGCAGCTCACTACCTTCAGTGATTACAGTTCATGCAGCACTAAAACCACAAGGTATGCTTTTTACGTGCCTGATGTACACCCCTCCACCCACCAGCACTGCTCATAAATATCCTTTGTTTTTCCAAAGATGCCAGGACCCACTGGCAAAACCTGGACACTCACCAAGTATTTGTTTGAAATAGCAATCTATCATTAAAAAGAGGAGCTCTTCGCAAAAGACACATCTGACATTTCCAAGGAGTGACTGGTGAACTAAAGTATTTGGAAATTGTTGTGGGCATGATGGAAGAAAGGGTTCAGAATAATATTTTGTAGGCAGGAAGAAGTTTCAGCAAGGACCTTACTCCACTAAAAAGGGAGATGCTAATAGAAGCCAATCTAAACCAGGTGTTATATTTATTACCACTGATAGCAGTTTTTATAATAATACCAGTAATCATAACAATAATAATAGCAATAATTAATCAATGTGGGATGGGCTGCCCACAGCAGGGAAATGAAGATGTAAGATGATTGAGGATGAGCCCTAGACCACTCTCATTGTCTTGTGTGTGTATGTGAACTTTCAAAATAACTGGTACCAAGAAGAGGAATTTTGACAATGGCTGCCAGCTTCCATGGGAAAAAAAATAAATCTTTCTTATCTTTGTATGTCCCCACCTATGGTGCCACCACTGGTTGTTCTCTCGGGGTACCTACAACACAGCTGGCCAGATGTTCTTCACCACTTTGGCCTTTACCACTACACAGTGGTTGAGAGGAAAACCTTGCAAGAGTTTTTTTTCCAAATTAGCCTGGCACACTATGGAAATGCACATAGCAGGGTGTTCATGGTGTCTAACTTAACCTGCCCTAGGCACCTGTGTCCCTACTTGAGCTGCCTCTGGCCACCTTCTGGAGGCCTGCACTGACTGCAGAAGGACTCATGATGTTTTATTCATGGATTGAGCTAAAGATCTGAGTCAGACATGAGCAGAAAAGGCTAACACAGTTCAGAAAGGCTGTTGAATAAGAACAAGATAACATTTTGTCAGGACATGTGTCAGAAATTGTATGTCTGCAGCTGATCTTGCCCAGGGGCAGAAGATCCAGCTTTGTTTTTCTGTGAATCTGTAGTGTTCAATGAGTCCCATGGTCAGGAGGAGGAAAGCTGGAGGAAATAACTCAGAAACTGAATTTCTCAGGGAGTTGTAACAGTTTAGGAAAAAAAAGATAACGTTGGGAAAATGTGAAGAGCAGCAGAAATTTAAATTTTGAAACTTGCCTGAGGCATCACTTCTGGTAAAACCAAGATGATACAGCAAGTAGTGGCTTGATGTGGGGTTATTCTTACATCTCTGTGATGTTCATTTTCACTAGAAGATGGTGCTAAGTGAGGAGGGGAGTGTGTATTTTTGCTACGAAATTCAATGCCTTTATGATATGACCCTCATGAGAGGCTTTGTCAAACCTTGTCCTTGTGCCTGGCACAAACTGTACTGAACAGGGCTTATCAAGTCACAGGTAAGTTTTTTGCATTCACCTCAGCTATTTGTGAGCAGAGTTGGTCTAATATTGTAAATGCACGGCCACCAACGAGGGGAGAGATGATGCATCTGACTCCATCTTATCTGAAGGCTAATTTATTACTTTATTATACTATGTTATATTAAAGAATACTATACTGTGCTATACTAAAGAATACAGAAAAGATACTTACTGAATGCTAAAAAGATAATAATGAAAACTTGTGACTCTTTTCAGAATCCTGACAGAGCTTGGCACTGATTGGCCAATGAGTCAAAACAACCCACACCAGAATCCAATCAGGCAATCACCTTGGGTAAACAATCTCCAAATATTCTACATGAGCACAACACAGGAGAAGCAAATGAGATGAGAATTATTTTCCTTTTCACTGAGGCCTCTCTTACTGCCTTTCAGTTTCCCAGGAGAAAAACCCTGGGCGAAGGAATTTTTTCAGAGAATGTGAATGCCACAGTCTAATACAGAGCAATTTGAATGAACTAGAGGGTTTAAAATGCTTCTCATCACCTTATCCTCTACTGCTCTGTCTCTCTGCCTGTGGAATACTTTTATGGCCAGATCCTTATCTGTACTCTTTAAAAACCTTGGTACAAGGGATCAGATCAGTAGGCACTCAGGTCTGCAGAGGTCTATCTGCTTGTGGCATCAATAAGTGTCTCATCTCTTAGGCTGCCACTGAAATTGAGCTATCTAAGGTTGTTTGCTGATTGGAGAATGTAACTTAAAGGTTGGCTGTTTAAAACATGGATGGCCTGGGCCATATGGGCAGTTTGGTGACTATTCAGAGATTGTGCACAATTCTGCAGCCTGACCAGAAACAGGGGGTTACTATTCAGTGACCTGCAGTGTTACCAGGTAAAGTGTCTCATATCAAAATCACTGAAACAGGGCTTTGTGTGAAATTATGCCAATAGCAATTTCACTGCTAGAAGGGAGCCAGTCCTGTCCTCCTTTCTGAGAAGAGGTTCATCTACTGTATCAGAGACATTTGCTCATGCACTGGAGAAATAGGGAAAGGGGAAGAATTATTTACTGACCTCTGATGTTTGGCACCTGTAGAATATGTGTATTTTCATCTGGAGTATAAGACAGGATACTCAAACTTTTTACCACCTTGCATCTGGGGCTTGATTCAGAGACCTTGGAAACTTTTCACTGACTCCAGGGGACTTTGTATCATGTCTGAAAGCTACCCAACAGCCTGGAAGGGCAAAAAGATAAACTGACTCTTTCTGCTGGAGAAATCCAGGAAAAGAGTTCAATAGAGATAATTAGGATACTGTGGCATTTAGGGAATTTTGGGGTTTTTTGTTGTTTGGTTGGATTTCAATTCCCCGTAGCAGCTCATAGTCTAATGCCTGGATTATTTCTGCTGTTACTTTTCTCTTCCTGTTTTGATTTGTAAGGAGGACAGCCCTCAGGGCCTTTGGCTACAAGGCCCATCAGGCAGCTGAAATGGAGCAGCAGGAGCTCCTGCAGAGAAATGAGGTCCATGACTCAGCTGTGAGCCAGGGCAAACAGGGAGCACTGGGGCAGGATGAGGTTGCAGGGCTGTCTCAGATGTCCCCTCCCCAGAGCCACGCTGGGCAGATGCTGCCATGAGGGACAGAAGGTGACCAGCACTGGTGCAGCAGCACGAGGCAATGGGTGACCCTTGAGGCCACAGACTCACAGTGGGGTTACAAACCCATGGCAGCCCTTGTGACTGTCCCAGGAGCTGGTGAGCAAATCCCAGGAAAGGCAATGGTTTGATTTGGGCTAATGAGACCTGTGATTTGTTTTAGTCTGGGCCTGGTCCAAAGTCAGTCTTTTATAATCTGGGTTGTGTTCAGGCTGAACTGAGCTTTGCTTTTCCATTTTTGAGAAAGCTCAAAGAGCAGCCTCCCACTGTGAAAGCCCTATGAGCCAAGCTGCTGATGTGAAACAAGTCTTATGTTTGTTTCCTTTCACATCTTTTAGTTTAGAAGCACACAGATGCACTTAACACACACTCTAAAAATAAAATCCTCAGAAGAGTAGGAAAATCAAGACTTTTACTCTTTAATGATTGCCTCTAGCAGCCTGCTTTATGATCTTGCCTTAGAACTGACAACACACAACTGATCAGCCTTAAAAACAAAAACGAGTTTTCACACCTTGCTACTTTTAAGATAAAATGCCTTTTAATAGCTTTTCAACTAATTAGCTGCCATGACTTCCCAATCCCTTGGTAGAAGCTCTTTTTAATGTATGTCAATATAATCAACAAGGATTACAGTCTTTTATTTAAAGTCTGTTGATAAGGGATAAGCAAAAATAGTGGTGCTGCTTTCTCCCCACTAACAGCCACCTCCAGCTGTGCCACTTCAAATATCAGATCTGCTGTATCACCCTCCTGCCTGGACACTGAGGATGAGGAGAGCACTTGGTAGGGCTGAAGTGGCCTTGGAGGATGGAGCAGAAGGTTATTGTTACAGCCCTGTCACAGAATTCTCTGCTGCTAAAGCACAGTGGAAAGCTCAGTGAAAACCACACAGCTCAATACAGGGGATTGATAAACCTCCCTCAGAGGGTGGAGAGTGTTGTGCAACTGCTGCCATCTCCCTTACAGCTCTCCTCTTTCTCACAGGATAGCTCTTCAGCTTGAGTGAGGTGAAAATAAACAAAATGCCAGTAAAAAAAAAGGCCATCTGAGTATAAATTAAAGGGTCCAAAGCCTCCCTAGCTGTTGTTAGTCTCTAAGTAATGCCAGTAAAAAAAAAAAAGGCCATCTGAGTATAAATTAAAGGGTCCAAAGCCTCCCTAGCTGTTGTTAGTCTCTAAGCATCTCCATGATCTAGATGTTGTCAAGAGTAAAGCCAGGTTTTGTGCTTTCCCCCTGAGAAATGGCTTTGCTCATGCAGTATCAAGCACTGGCTGGGCTGATATCTTTAGTGGTTATTGAGGGAATACACACAACCTCAGTAAGGAGTAACAAATCTGAAACACACCCTTAGGTGCCCATTTTAAAATAAACATTTACAGCCTCAGTTCTTCAGCAGTCCACAAGAGGACCAGCCTAATGCCATAGCCTCAAGATTTGTCAGCTTGGATAGCACTTAATGTCAGCCTCTTCTTACTCTGCAAGCTGTTTGATTATTCCTAGCCAACACAATTACCTGCACTCATATTTTCCATGCAGTCTCAATACAACACAGATGTTTCAAACTGATAGTTTAATTAAATTATGACAATTACGGTTATTTCAGTTCCAGGAGTATGTGAGGCAAAGATACTGTGGATAAACACAGCACTTGTGCTTCCAGGGGAGTGGAGAGATTCTGTTCAGTGGGAATATGAAGCTTTCAGAGGACTGAATTTAATCAGTATTTGAATTCTCTAGAGATCATGCTTCTTTTATGTATTTCAAGTTGGACATTCCAAGATGGAATCCAAGATTACTAATTTCCAAGATGGAATCAAAGATTACTTGTGGAACCTGGTCTTACACATGCAAGCAGAATTGGAGATCCAGCTATTCCTCTGTGCTTAAGAAGTATTTCCTTTTGTGCTGCTCCGTGTAACCAGCAATGTGCATTTTGTGTTCATGTATGTGTTTGCCTATCAGGAATGTATGCTCAGCCTCACTACAGGCTGGACCCATGCACACAGGGCTGCAGCAGCCTCACCTTCATCCTAAAGGTCATGAAGTTCAGCCAACTCCAGCACTCTGACCTTGATGGAGATCCTTGCTGAGGCACTTTTCCAGCTTTCCAGAGATAAAGACTGTGTCCCAGGAAGACTTCCTTTACAAACCTCATTATCAACTTTTACAATGTCTCATGTAACTTGTGAAGAAGCATCTGGCTACTTCTGGCTTTGTATGTTTCATAGGAGAACAGTCCACCCCTTTGCTGAATTGTGGCTTATATGGGAATGGAATGATGCTGGCTTGCCAGTTACACTTAAATCACCCCTACAGCCAGACAGGCTTGAAGATAAAGTAAGGAATGAATTTATTCAGGAATCCAAAGATCAGCATTACAATCTCCTTATTTAGAGGCAGCTGTGCATAAAGAAAATAAAACTTAGAGCTGCAGACAGATTATTCTGTTATCTGTTTTATGCTGTTGAAATGCTATCAGCATGCTTACATACCTTTCAGCTTGAAACTTGTCTTTAAGCAAGACCTGGTCCACAGCATGTAGTTCATTGAAGGGATGTTTATTAAGGGGTATGCTTGTCCTTGCACACCTCTTTTCTCCCCTGGGCTATTTCACTCCCACACATTGCCTGAGCTGGGAAGCATTTGTGCCTGCTGGATAGGTGGGTTATTCTGCCCAGACAAAATATCTTGGTGCTTATTTTCATGCATGCTGATTGTGAAAGAGAGCTTCTCCTGAAAGGCAGAGTGAGATTCAGGCCTCTTTGTATTAATTTTTTATAAAGTGAAAACACCAGCTAGTACATATGAATCAACTAAAAATCATAGCAGATATAAACATGTAGTTAATTAGATCTTGACTGTATTGAGACAAGAATTAATGGCAATCTAATTATTTTGGGGTGAAAATGACATGAACATGCTTGGCATGAACTGTGCCCATGCAACACCCCAAGATGGCATCCTCTTCCTTCAAAGGTGTCAATGTACTGGATGGGAGACTTCTGGAAAACATTAAAACAAAAGTAATTTATATTACATATACTCCATATTCTATTAACACAATTTTATTTTTCATCTGGTCTCCAAAATCCTGGATTCACATTAGCCAATGGATCAAGAAGTCCCTGTGTTTAATTTTCATATGGGATAGTGGTGAAAACCCTCATTTGCAAAGTTTCAAAACTGGTCTCTGATGGCAAAAGTTTTTTCTTCTTTTGTGAGTACTGTAGATACCTTTGCAATGGTCGCATGAACAGGAGGAATAACCTTGGGCTGCTTGACATTAAATGTGACACACCTCTGTGAAAAATGGTTTTGACTTAGAAAATAACTTTTTTTTTTTCCACAAGTAATGCTGGCTGAACAGTATTATACAGAATGGTTGTCCTCAATGAGATCCTGGCATTCCTACTTACAGAGCTACCAAGAAAAAGGTGGGTGATTTGAGCTGCTGACATGTTTGAAAAGGAGCAGAACTGCACTAGTCTCATTGAGAGATGATGCAAGTAATTTTCCATCATGACAGCAAAGGTCCCACATGGGAAAAGCTTCTCAATTCAGTCCTCTAACACAACTGTACCAGAAAGCATACTTTGAAAGCTGTATTTCTGGGATCCCCTGGCCTTTCCTTACCACACTTTCTCCTCCTTCTCCTGTTACTCTTCTTCCTGCTTCTCCTTGTCGTCATCGTCAATGTCATCATCATCATCACCTGTCAATAGTAGATATCTGTTTTTCTTAAAATTTGATTTCCAGAAGGCAAAGTTGTCTTCCTGACATAAAAGATCAAGACCAGAGCAGGATCAGAGTCAGAGTCCTCAGGTCAGGGATCCAGTCTTACTTTAGGGTTTGTTGAAATGATATGCAGAACTGAATGCTCTAAATGCATTTCAGCATGCAAGGCATAGAAAACAACTTCTCTTTCTTTCTACTTGTTAATCTCTCTTAGTTCTAGACTCTTCAATGCCAGGAGGTCTTTGTTTTAATATTTCTTTGGATTTGGCAACTATTGAATCTGTTCAGGCCCAAGTTCAATTTAAATTGAGAAGTGATGCCCATGGGTCATGCAGAGACTCAGAAAAACACCTTCTCAATACACTCTAGCAAAAGAGCAGATTCTTCCTAAAACACAGAAGCATTGCTGTCTGCTGAGCAGGAGCCAAGTTTAGCATGATCACAGATCAAAGAGAGCTGTGAACCTCTCCTCTCTATCTCTGCAGGGTGCTGTCCACAATGTTTATTATTTGTACCCAAAAATTCAATGGCAGATTTGTTTACAGAAGAGTTTTCCAAGAGGCGCTGGGGTTGCGCTCAGCAGCTGCCCTTACTGCCGTGGCTGGGCATACCTGGCGTGTCTGCGTGATTTATGGATTTCAACTGCTCTCTGCAGCCCTCCTGCCTCAGAGGCTGGGGCTGCTCCAGCACAGCAAGGAAACACCACAGCTCCTGCCCTGGTTTGGGTGGCCACAGGTTCTGGATGGCCCCAGCTCCTGCCCTGGTTTGGCACACCCTGCCAAAACAGAGCCAGACGTGACATTTGTACAGGGCTGGATAGGTGAGGAATACCACAAGGACATTTGTCAATGGCAAACAAAGAGTCATAAAGCGCTCTAGGGAAATAAGGTTAAATGGGGAGGTGAGGGGAAGGTGAGAAATGGCAGATGTTTTGAGGAAACATCTGTTAATCCTTGAGGGGAAAGAAGTGGTAACAAGGAGGCAACAATTCAAAGGATTACCTTGTAGTTTTCACAGCTTGAGTGGAAAGGGGAGGTTGGAAGACCAGACTGCTGATACTGCAGATGTCTGGGGCAGAAAGGAAGCAGGAGAGACGTGTGGTGTGCCAGCCATAACATGTAAGAGGAAAAGAGATGGTGGAACATGGAATGAAATGCACAAAAAATTATGGTAATACTAAGGTGGTCTGGCATTACATTGGATGATGGTTTTCTGAGGTATGCCTACAGGCAGCATCAGAAAAAGGTCAGCAAATTCATAGTCAGGATATGCACAAAAACAGAATGCAGATTTTGCATGATAAAGACTGTGATCTCACTGTCCTTCAGTCATACTGAAAATAAATACATCTTTTCAAAGCATAAAAAAAGACACTGTAGGTTTTTTTCCCCAAAAAATTAATATCAGAGAACTATTTCTGCATTTTGATCAGTGTGTAAAAATGTAGCTAGTCTTGGCTGAGAAGACCTATGTAGCAGAGACATGTCATGTCTTTGCTCAGCATGATACGGTTTTGATTTCTGCGCTCCAACAACTTAATAGCTGAACGTGTCTGTCACGTCTTTCAAATTAATGCATGTCCATAGAGCTGTTAATTTGTCTTTGAATTGTTTTTGAAAAATCTGAGCAGCCCCAATGATGTCAGAAGTAGCTAACTCAGGCGCCATAAAGAACTGTCCTCCTGGCAAATGTCATGTTCTCTCTTAAATTCAACCATAAAATTAATGGCAGTTATAGTTTATGTAACTTTTTCAATCCACTAGTGAAATCACTGAGCTCTCAGAAAAGACATCTCTGAGACAGATGAAGTATTAAGTCAATCATCTTCAGAGGTTTTGATGTCATGGAGGAGAAAATGGGCGACCCAATGTAAAGAGAAAAGAAGCATTTGAGTTTTACAGTAGTCACATACAGGATCAGGGTAAGGGGCAGTGGCAGGTGGCAAGTTGGACATTAATCTGAGCACTTGCATCCAGGCTAATCTGGGCTCTACAATGAAATTCCTCTCATTGTGCTAAATAGCCTAAGAAGTACATGGTAGCCCTAGGCTGCACTTCTGTCAGCAAAGCTCTAGCAAAGATTGAGTTACCTGTTGATTATGTGGCCAGGGGAAGAATATATTCTGTAACAACAACAGCTGCTCTTGTAAACACAACTTTTTAATATCACTGGGCTTGTTTCAAATCACACGTGATGGCCTTCAGCAGGCTAACCTGAGCTACCAGGCTTGCATTAAGGCATTATCAAAAAAGGGGATTACTGCCCTACTCCACAATGTGCAGGCACAATACAAGGCTTAAACAGTTTTGTGCAAGATTTTAGATTTATCACCATTTCCAGCTGCATTAAGCTAGTTTTTATTTGCATGCTGTTTTGGGAAGTGCCTTTGAAGGTAGTAAAATATCATAGAATTTTACATCTGAAGTCCTACTTTATATAGCCTAAGAACAGCTTATTGATTGCAATGTAGTAATGGGTGCAGAGAGGATGATTGTGAGGTGCTGAAGCACCTCTATTCAAGACCATGTACCCCTCACTCAGCATGAAACTTGAGTCAGATGTGGGGAAAGAGCTATCACAGCTAGCCTTGGGAGATTTTGCTGGGAAATGGGCTCCTGAGAGAAAGATCCTTTTACTGGCTGTGGAGGTGTAGAAAACTCTAAGTCTGCTGGGGGCTGGGTTTTTTTATCATCTCAGTGTATTTTTCAGATCTTGTTCTTGAGCAACTATGATTTCTCTCATAGTTTCCCCTACAAGTGGGAAACCTGAGCCCTTGGGAGCTTAATTTGATTTTTTTTCAAAGTACTTGGCACTTGCACCATCTCTGTCTGACACTGGGACTTGCATTTACTTGCCAGGTTGGAAAACATGGATATGGGTGTCATGTCCAAGGTCACACCATGAATTAATGCCAGACCTGGGATTATTATTATTTATTATGGGCAGGCTGGTGATTACACCTGTGCTTAAGGCAATCTACAGTTTCTATTACAAAAGTCTGCTTCTGTGTTTGTGCATGCCAAAATAAAACTGCTTAGTGTAAAATTCCTGATCCATACAAGCAGCCTCTTATTTGGAGGCAGGTGAAGCAAGCTGGGCTCTTGATTTCTTCATTTTACTAGAGGCAACTCCTGACTTCTGCTGCTGGGGTCACAGCACTGTACTTCTCTGAGATAAGCATTACTCAGGAGAAAATTCTTCTCTTCTAAAAGGAGTCCTGAAAGACTTTTTTGCACATATACTCACTGGTGGAGTTAGGTAGAGTGGGGTAAAGGCATTAGTTCAAACAGGCAGGTAAGTGGGCAAACAGGGCACCAAAATTCAGTGTTATCAGGACTGTGTATCACTTGGATCCTTTTGTCACTACAAACCACAAAAGGTTTTATTGTTGTTAAGAGAAGCTTGCTTAGCTTTCAAAGGACTTAACTGTGGTGGATTATGAGGGTAGATTTAGTTTTGGACTGAAGAAGCCTTAGCATGATCCAAAACCAGCAGCTAAAGCATACTGAATGAGTATTTCAGCCAAAATGGGAAAGGGCAGAGATGGGGCCATGAAACAGCTGCTAAGAGCAGTGGCCCTTTGTGAGCTGTGATATTTGCTTGGCATATAAGTGGAGGAGTGAAGAAGAAATGATTTCTGCTTTTCCAACTTTGTTTGTACTCTGAAAATACATCCAGCACTCCCTCTGGCTTAAGAGTCACCACTCAGTTTCTCTTCACTCAGGGCACTTCATTTGTCAGTGCTGTGTCATCAGGTCTGCAAAGTGAACCCTAAGACACGGGGGCATTAAGTAGGCACAGAAAGGTAGCCTGGGGACTGGGTACATCTCCCTCAGTGTGAGTGGGACACAGGATGGAGAGGGGGAGAAATGGAAAATCTTCCTAAGTTTTCCATGCAAATTTGGTTTTGGAGGTTTTGGAGAGAGTTGGGTGTCTGAATTTTCAGACTCAGGCTCATCTGCATCATTTACCCAAATCTGACATTGTTTGCTAGGGGAAGAACTCCTGCCTATGCTCTGAGCTCTGACAGCCACCAGGCCCAAGGGGTACAAGCTGTGGAGACTGGGTATGGGAAGAACACACACACCTCAAGCACTTGGGATTTGAAACAGCAGGAAATTCACAGAAAGAAAAGAGAAAAAAATGCATCAAGGTCATTAAATATAATTTGCTTCTGTCTCAGAAAGTTCCCAACCCAAAGCCTGTGGGAATTCAGAAAACTGTTCTGGGATATATATATATATTTACAAGCACAAACTACTGGCTAGGGGCAAGAAAATAGGCTAGGTCAACTTACATCTCACCCAACAGAGTGAGTCAGCAGCAAGAGATAAGCATCTCCAGCCCCCATAGAAAGCACACAAATAACTGGCTTACACCAGATGCCAGTTTTGATGGCAAAACCTGTGAGGGGTGAACTGCTGGTGAGAGCATCCATGGAAAACATGCAGGGCCCAGGTCTCTGTGTGCTTCAACTTGCTCTCGAGCCTGAGCATATCTTTGCAGCAATGGCATCTTCTTGGAGCTTCAGCTCAAAACACAGAGCAGAAGGGGAAATCAGGCAGAGAGGAGGCCCTTGGAAATCATCCTGCCTTGCTGCTTCATATGAAAGCACCTACATCTCACCTGTGCTCCATAGTCTGGGCACAATGGTGGCAGTGAGGCCAGCTGCCCACCAGGAGGGAGGTGGGGCTGGGATCCTCCAGGTATTCCCCAGGTGTGGGGAGGGCTGAATGTGGAGTTTTATGTGCAGGTGTTTAATTTGGAAGGCACTGATGTGACCTGTGCCTGTAAAGGGCTAGAAGAAGCCAGCAGGCTGACATCTTGCTAGCACAGCCAAATCCCCTGCTCATACCAGCAAATGCTAATCCCATCTTTCTCACTGTGAGAACCTGACTTTGAAGGGTTGGCATAATATTGACAACCAGCACAATCTCCACAGGTGCCCTCTTCCCCTCTGGCTCTGCTGCTAAGTTTCTGGCAATCAGTATCATATGTACAGAACCCAGGTCAAAATCCCCCAAATTAGATTAAAGGCTCAACAACATCATAACACAGTTTTAATCACTGTGCTACCTACCATGAACAAAAATGTCAGAACAGCAAGGACAGATTCCCATGAATATCTGTTAGTAGAGTTCTTTTAGTAAACACACTATCAGTGCAAGCTGGTGTCTTGGTTTAGAGCAAAATTTTGGGAGAGAGAGAGAGAGAGTCCCCAGAGGGGCTCTAGTAGGAGGATAAATTCAATCGGCCCCTCCCCCCCACAACCAGTCCGGGAGAAAATACCTCTTTGAAGAAAAGTGGAAAAAAGCTGTTTATTAAACAATAGAACCTAACAATATTAAAACAATAAAACCCCTTGCCACTCTAAAAGAGATGACCAATTGAGAAAACCCCCCCCGGTTGCAGCCCAGCTCACTCAGTCTCTTATCAGTCCTTCTGGTGCTGGAATTCTCGCAGGCCAGGCCCGGCCTGGCCCGGTGGCCACAGGTGTGAGCTGCCGGTGCTCCCCTGGGTGTTCAGTCCAGAGCAGGTTCCAAGAGGTCCAAAGAAAAGGAAAAGAAAAACCACAGTCCAGGGACTCTTCTTTGCCTCAGCCAGATAAAACTAACCAAAAGCAAAAGGAGAGCTCTCTGTCCTGCTGTCTGTCTGTCCGCAGACAACACAGTCCTGGAGGAGGAATGCGGGGGAGTATGTGCAATGTCTGAGCGAAGAAAAAAAAACTGTGCGATTCTTCTCTCCCCCCTTTCACTCTCTGCAACAAGTCTTAAAGGTGCAAAACTTATTATTATTCAGCATAAACCAATGAGACGATTTGGGGATAAAAGCGTCATATAGTCAACCCAGGACAGCTGGTTAGATTTTGGTTTGTTAAACCTATCCTGAACATTTATGTTCTTCTTGGATGCCCACATTTCTGGCATCTTCTGTGACTTGCAGAGAATGGCAGGGCAAATCCTGACTGTGGGGGATTAGTGGTAAAACCTCTAACCTCACTGGAATGGTTGGCTAATGGCACCTTGGTATGGTTTCCAAGGGAGCTGTGCTTTACAGCTTGCAACATTTCCTTTCCATTTCTAAAGCACGTTTAGACTCAATGATCTCAAAGATCTTTTCCAATCAAAATGATTCTGTGATTATAAAGCAGTTCTTATTGTACATACACATCCCATTGCCTTGGAGTAGGGGACTGGTTGAAATTCTTGCTTTGCTTCCTGCTGTGCCTCAGTCATGGAAGCAGCAGGGCTGGCTCTGGGGCTACAGCCCTGTGGAAATGACAAGGGGATCTATGCCAAGCAAAGCCATCACTGCTGTGGGGTAGAGAGCCTCAGCCCCCATCCCTTTTCATAAAGCCTATGTCTCTGCTTCTGACAACATCCACAGGAATACCTCTCCTGTTAGCCTGCCACCCTTCTGTGCCTTGGAAGCGCTGGTCCCCTCAGTGCGGGGGCATTCCCCTGCCTGTCTCAAGGAAGTGTCTCAGCTGTTACCTGCTGCCAGGAGCACAGCATCAAGGCCTGACACGTTGCTGATGATTTAGCTTTCTGGCAGCATCCTTTTTCAAGGAGTCCATTCCCTGGTGAGGGTCCTCGAGAGTAAAGCAGCACCCAAAATGAAACTGGGACAGTTTAACCAGCAGGACAATGTGGGATAATCAGCTTTAGAGAACATTTGCTCTTCTCAGAGAGAAAACCAGTAAAGTTTGCACTAGCAGATCTGTAATCCACCTTCTCAAGTTTTTAGATTAAGTGTTCTGGAAGGCAACATTTACCCCAAGCTGGTCCCTGGTTACTGCATGTGAATAGCAGATCCAAAAATGTTCTGCAGTTGGACTGACACCTGGGGATTAGAGATGTCATTAGTGCCCAGAACATCCTGGACTGGGGCAGGGGACAACCATCATTTACCCAGGTTTTTTCTACAACATCAGCCATACCTTTGAATCATGCAACAAAAATATTGGCTAACATGAAAAGGTTGAGGCTTTCCAGAGCTGTCAAAACATATGTCTTAACTACCCCATTTTTGTTGCTTAAACAGCTTTTCATAAGTGTTTATTGTTCTGGGAAATGTGAAAGGGTTGTTTACCTTGTAGCTACGGAAATATGAGGCAAATAGGATGAACAATACTTTCCCCAGGAATTCTGTGGTATATTTCTCTTATCTCCCTAACCCAAGTCTCTAGGCCGTGCTTCTCACCCATGGTGCTTGGAAGTTAGGCATTTCTGCAGGGATAAAAGGAGATGTGTGAAAGCCATTTTCTGCCAGAGGCTTGAATCTGGCTTTCAAATCATGTTGCTTGGCAGAGGCTGAGGACATGCTGTTGCGAGCTTTATAATGGTAGGATGAATGCCTCAGATGCCCAGTTCTCATTGGTTTGGAGTTAAAACCATAAACTTAACTGGGCTCCATGTCAAGCCATAAATCAGTTTGTCATGCCAAAAAGCCTGGCACACAGTTTGTGTTAGTATCCAGCCTCTGCAGCTTGACCTACACTTGTTGTCCAAACTGCTCAGAGACAAGCTGGGAGGGGATGCTCTCTCCTAAGGACTATTGCTTAATCAGAGTTCTGAAGGAAACAGAGAGAAGCAGGAGATGATGGGAATGAAGTGTTCTTCAGGACTGTGGAAGTAATAAATAAATCAGCAAGGGAGTTGAATCCCTCGTCAAGTACTGCTGCTTCAGCCAGGGGGAGGAACTACCCACCATCTCCGTTCAACAGCACAGCACTTCTTCAGATGAGTGTGTTGCTGTAGAGAGTCTTTCCCTGCACAGAGAGTCTGCCTGATGTTATTTCTTTGTTATTTCTTCACCACACCATCTTACAGAGAAGTTTTCCTTTTCCTCCCCTTAAAATAGTTCAACTTTGTACCAAGGACCATGTCTTTGCTACACCTTTCTCTGCAGAAGTACATTGAAATGCAGAGATAGATACAATATGGGCAAGGAGGTAGGCAGGTTGTAACCCCACCTCTACAGTGAGCCTTGCTTGGACAGGTTTTCCTCCCCAGCCAGCAAGATTGACCCTATGGGAGCTACTAGAAGAGCTTTTCCCCACCTCAAACATCTTGCTTTTTTTTTTTTTTCAAATGTACCAGCGTCCCCTTCACCCAGCACCACAGTTACCTTGCAGCAGGAAGGGTACGACAAGCCCTGAGCAGAAAGTTCACCCCTGAGCTACAGTCCTGCTGCTAACGCAGACTTACTTTGTGATCTCAGGCTAATCTCTAATGCTGTTGTCTTTTGTAGTGAGGTGGCATTACAGCTTCATGCACAAGGAGGAGCAGGGCAAAAACAAGGCAGGACACAAGACACAAACTACCCTGCAACAGGGTTGCACACCTGGGGTGGACAGATGGACAGATGAAGGAGTGTTGGAGTTTGTAACATCCACAGAGAAGTCAGCACTTCTTAAGGTGTTTCTGTCAATCCCAAAGGCCTGACAAAAAATCTGATTGATAAATTAGAGTTGCTCATGTCTCAGCCAAAATACTGAGCCCTGAAATAGCACCATCTCCTTGGGGCGCCTTGCAGCACCTCCTGAAGGCACTCCCAAATGCAGCAAAGTGATGGGCTGGCATTATTCAAGAGCACAACAGCCCTTTCCATCAGGGCCCTCATGCAGCTCTAGCTGTGATGCCTTAAAAGGCTGGTGAGCACAGAAATGCTGCAGTCCTTATCTCCTGCTCATGGCTGCTGCTTTGGAGATATTATATTTATAGCTCACCCACAGCACGGATGCCCAACTGTCTAATTACGAAACATACAGTTTGGGCAATCCAATAAAGAGGCAAGGCTGTCCTGTCCCCTCTCGTTCACAGACTCATGAGCAGAGGCAGCACTGAGCTGCAGCAAGGTAAGATAGCGCCTTGTTTCAGTTTTTGCTGTTTTTCGAGCCCTTTTCTCCTTTCCACCTGCAATTTGCCATCACTTCTCACTCAGGGCTCTGCGTTGACCTCTTGAGGGGAGTGCTGCTTTCTCAGGGGAAGAGTGGGCTTTAAGATGTTTGCTCCTCTCTTGCTGCCAGGGCACACACAGAGAGTTTCTCTTTGTAATCCCAGCCTGCTGTTGGGAACCAGGTGCTAACTAACAGCTGCTCTTTAGTTTCTTCACTAATAATACACTGTCATGTTTTCGTGTTCTCAAGGAACACAACCATATCTAACTAGAGACATTTCCCTGGTTTGTATAGCAAACTGAATTGCTTCAGGCAGAAAGCTTTTCATTAGTTTTTGGAGGCTTTTTCCCCTCTATCAGCATTTTCTTCTTTATGTTGTATGTTTGGAAAGTGAATAGATAGTGGGGGAAAAAAAGTGGCCAGGCAGAAGCAACATTTTACTTTTTTTCCCCTTTCAGACCATTTTCTAGTGGCCATGAAAGAAAAATAGGAAAATTGCAGGTGACGCTTGCTGATTTCATGTTTTAAACAATTACTTGCTATGGATTACAGCGGCTGAGGGAAAAGGAAAAAGAAAGCAAAGCACTGAATCATAACTGTGTGTCAAAGCAGGAATTCATCAAAGCTAGCCTGTAAAATAGCAGTAGCAATAACTGCCAAATGCCAATTATTGGGATATTGTTATATTAAATTACTTATAACCTCATCTCATGAGAGCATTTATTTTCAAATGAAGCCAATGAAAGAATGCCTCTTCGGAAAAATAAGATTATTTGTGCATGTGTATACATTTGTTTGGATGCATTTACAGATACATTTTTATTATAAATATTTTTATAACCAAAAGCTTTTAAATGCAAGGATCACAAAATATGACACAAAGGTAAGAATTACTAATTTACTTTTAGCCTAAAAGCTAAAGCTATCACACATTGCACTAGAGTTTGTTTACTATTCCATTATTCAAGAAGTTAAATGAAAGAAAGGTTTTTTCAGATGCTGAGTGTTTCATGGGCTTTGACAGGATCTCAGGTCCCTGGGACCCTGAGGAGCAGGATTCCTTAGACCTGACCCAAAGCCAGTGCTTGTAGGAAAGGAGAGCCCACTTCAAAGTGCTTGGGATTGAGGTCAGATCCTAGGTGAGTATTTGAAAGGCAGGAGGTCAGATGATTACTTGGTCTAAAGCTGCTGGAGATGCACTGACTGAAGATGAGAGGTGGTGTTCACATTGGTGCCGTTGGTGCAGCACTTTGGTCTGGTCCCAGGGCTGTCCTGGGGGAAATGCAGCCCTGGGGCTGTGCCCAGGCCATTATAACCTATGGCCTCTCAAATCAAGTGAACACATCCAAACACGTCCTAGGGATAAGATTTGCTCTTAGGCCATGCCCAGGAGGGAGAGCCCTACATGTCTGGTCAGCAGGCCAGCATGGGTGAGTGAAGCTCAGTGCCTGGGAGCACCCTGGTGTCCTATTTGATTTATGAGTAAAGACATGGCCTCTGGGGTTGTCCTCACCAACCTCACCTGTGACAGGCATTCACTGCCATGGTTGATGTCCTCAAGTAATATGTCATGCCTGGCTTAGCTTTCCAGGGTTGTGCTGGTGTGGGCTGTGACAGTGTAGATAGTGCTGAGACAACAGGCTTAGGGACAAGTCTGCTCCGACTTTCATGTCAAGAGCAGCACGTAGCTTAAGTGGAAGAATAAAGTAATGTAAAATACCAAATTATCTGCACATGCACTTATCTTGGAGCTTACTCTCCCCATGTGGGTGCCTCGGAAGGCTCCAGACACTGCAGCCAGCACTTCACATGTTTCCCTGTTCTCCAGCCATAACCATCTGGCCACTGCACCATGGTCTGGTCAGATCTGCACAGAGCTCCATCTTCTGCTCCCCAGCACTGGGGAGATGAGTTTCCTGTTACCTGGAGCCCACAGGCAGCGTGTCCCACCAGAGATTGTAGTGTCTCAGAGGGACACCAGTGGGACATGGCAGCTGCCTTCACTCATCTGGTTATTACAAGAACTTGCTATTAAGCTAAACAGATGTGCTTCCACAGTAAATTGTGCAGTAAAGAAATCATGTACAAAACTAGTATTTTTTAATAGAGAAGTCTCACTTCTCACATGCTAGAAATTTTCTCATGTCCTCAAATTCTTTGCCTATCTTCCTAGCCTCAGGCTAAAACAATAAAAATGAGAAAATTGTCCTGGTTGGGCACTTAGTGTTAAAATATTGCAGCACTGGTGTATCGACAGCGTTCCCTTTTAAAAACAAGCAACAGAAGCAGCATTCCAATCATGTACAGCAAAACACTAGCTTTTTAAAAAACTCTGTTGGCCAAAAGTCTTTAGCTAGAACAAAATGCAGGAACATACATACTAATGCTGTGATTTTTCACGGGATTTGAATTTAAAAGTGAAATTAAACAAAAAGACCCAAAGCCTGTTTCCAAAGTGAAGCCATTCTAAAGGCAATCTCCAACAATAACACTTTGTTCTTACCTAGCATTTAAAAATATGATTAATGGATGAATAACTTTACTTTTTCCTTGCAAACAGCAAGCCATCAGAACAAGGCAGACCTTTGACTGCAGCTGGCAAGAGGCTGTGAGGGGGCAGCCTCATTCAAACACTCCTTTAATACAGAAAATGTAAAAGGCTATTTTACAAAGACAAAAACCAGAGAAGGAAGTGGATGTGAATACTGACTTGGGAGTGAAATCCTAGCCCCACAGATATCAATGGGAGTTCTCTCAGATGCATCCACACACTATTTTAACAAAACCCAGATCTCTTTCTTTTCATCCTAATTTTAATAGTACCAAACTTGTGTAGATTTGTACTACAAAATTGCATTTGCATATTTTTTCTTATCATTTTTCCTTCTTTGTATGTTGTCTAACCAAACCGCAGACACTCTGACACAGTTGTTTTTCAGTGAGATGAATTATTACTGACTGCAATATTTTATCTTTGGCTTTATATCACAGTGAGTACAGTTTCATGCTAATAAATCTCAGGCTGTTTCAACAATGTTCAACATCTAGCCCTGATCAGCTTTGAGAAGCATAGGTCATATTGCACAGTCCTAGCTTTTTCAAAAGCAGCTGGAGAAATTTTGCCTGGTTTTGCTCAACTCTCTCTGACAAACATAGAAGGAGGACTACCACAGATATTTCAAAGGGTTCCATCAACTTCAGAAAACTCAAAAAGCTTCTGCTGCAGGTTGATTTACTGGCTACTGTTAAAACATGCTTACCAAGAATTAGTGACACTGAAAGAGCTAGAAGAACAAATATTTTCCCTCAATTTCACTTCATATCCTCAATAATATTTTTTATGAAGCCATTTATGCAGGTTCTCTTTTATAATATTCTTTCTTTTTCCTGCAGTGTCTGTGGAACTCCCAAATCACAACAAATTGGAGTAAAACTCTCCTTTAAAAAGGAAAATAAGTGCTTTGTCATGGGAATAAAATGGGCACATAAGTGGGGACAGAAGATGTCTCACACACTCCATAAACAAAGCTAATGGGCTTTCAGATCAGCATATTCCCTGTCAAGTTGAACGGATTTTCACCAAGGTCTTCCTAGAAATTTGCATGCTTTCTGTAGGAGGGAAGCATTGACAGCATTGACTAGTGCTCCTTTTTGGTAGTCTGTGGAAGCAAAGCCCAACATGCCTAGAGATTACCATATGAAAACAGAAATACCTGCAAGCCATAGATGCCATCACACAGAAGCCCATTGTTCTGTTATTTATCCCATTTTTAAATGCTTGGTATCCTAATTCCCTATACATGGTTTCCAACACATCGCCCTGCCTCCAGTGCTGGGTATAGAAGGCAGCAGGACACTCAGGGCTTAGAACAGTAATTACAATACAGAGAGAGATGCAGCATGGCACTTTTGGTACAGAACAATAGTAGAGAGGAAGTTCTCAGAGCAAACTCTGTTGTACTTTTCAGCTCCAGCACATAAGCCCCAGTCAGGAATTTGTGTGAGCAGAGGTTGAACACGTTGTGTGTCATGCGCTCGCATGGCCTGCATTTCACTGGCAAGTATTTCTTCTCTCAACATCCTTTAGGGGAGAGAAATAGCACTTTTTCCTAATTCAGAAAAAAGAAGTGAGAGTCTTCTAAGAACCAGAGCTGAGGGCAGCCATGCTTCCTTCCTGCCTTTTTGCCCTGTGTTTATTAGTGCAAATGTAGGGTGGATCTGTGGCTTACTAAAGGAAAAAGCAAACAGTTCTGGGTCCAGGGCCTGCTCACAGAGAAAGCTGGCAGGAGAAGCAGTGGGGGCATGGCTGTGGAAATGCTGTAGGCACTCAGGCAGAGCAGTCTGCCTTCCTCACAGGTCTTCCTCTGCCCTATCCTGCAAGTGAAGTTCCCACTGCCTGCCAGTGCTGCATTTGCTGCCAGACAAGCCAACCCCTACCCCACATTTTTTGCTGGATATCCAAGTATTAGAAACTATTCCTTGCAAATGAGGAGCCTGGGTTCCTGGAAATTCTCCCAGATATAAGGAAGAGTCAGCATCATTGTGGACAGGTGTTATTATATAGCAAAGGTTTCATATTGTTGTCTCCTTAGTGCAAGAGTTTCATACCTCCTTGATGTTTCTCATAGGCAGCTACTCCAAGCACTGACTCTTCCTTCTTCTTGCAGTAACCAACTGACTCCAGTTCCCTCAGCCAACCAAGCCACTCTTTTATAACACTCTTCTCATTGGCTACAGCTGCAGCCTGTTAAAGTCAGGCCTGCTCCTAATCTTTAATAATTAACCCTGCTGCAACTCTATGGAGGGTAAAATTGCTTTCTATACTACCTTTATTTACTTATATTCTATCCCCCTACAGACAGTTTCTTCAGGGACAGACAGATGGATAGTGCTCAGTCATGCCAGGCATTTACATTGTAGCAACCCAGCCAAGACTCACTGGACCTAATGGTTAGACATTAGGGATAAGCAAAAGGATAAGTATTAGGGATAACGACTGCTTCATAATGTGAGTTCTGACTCTTCTCTAATGATTCAAGAGACACTTCATCTTCAAGACAAGCCATTGGTACAAGTTTTTCTTTCGTTTTACTCACAACATCTGAATTTCAATCACATTAAGACAGCAACTCCACTAGACAGCCATGGGAATATAAACTTGGCAGGGACAAATACAATCCATATTGCTATCAGGCTGACAATGGATGGTATATTTTTTCAGCTCTGTGTGAAGTGGTAGACACGAAATTCACATCAGCAACCAAAGGTTTACTTTAATCCTATTATTTAAAGGGCCTGAGCACTTATAGGGTTCAAAGTAAGCACAGGCCTAAGAAGATCAACAGCAAGGGCTCTACTTCAAAGTGCACAATCTAAGCTCATGTACTCAATCATAATATATGTCTGAGCCTACATCTCAGACCCTCTCAGTTTATCTGTAGTATATACAAACAGTAGTTGAGAAGAAAAACAATTGTTGCCATACAGAAGCATCTTTCTACAAAACAGGACATCCCCAGTCATGGTCAGAATGGAGAGGGTGACTGTTTCTACTTACATCAAAATATTATGAGTCTGAAGTAATTTGGGAAGTGATTTGCAACTGTATGCTTCTTTTGAATATTAGGCAAGTTGAAGGGTTTGAGGAATGATAGGGCCAAGAGATAACCAGTCCTTGAGCAAGAGATGGCTGTACCAGAAGAGGCAAAATGAACTCATTTTTTGCTCCTGTGTTCATTGTGATGAACCTGGGGAGCTTCCTGCAGCAGAATGCTTCCTTATGGATATTTCCAGAGGATCTATTTCAAGCTGAAGTGTCTGCAGAAGAGATATGGAGCAAATAAGCAAAATTAATTGGAAGAAAATTTTAGAACCAGATGGTGTTCAGCCAACAGATTTAAAGGGACTGAAGGATTAATTAGCTGAAATAATAATAACAGTCCATGGCCTCTTATTTAAAAAAGATGTAGAACTGAGCACCTGAATGTATCCAATGCAGCATCAGCCTTTTCTAATTCTTCCAAGAGAAAATTGGAGAAATAGAGCCTGGTAAGACTAACAAATTTAATAGAAATCACTACTAAGTTAGAGAAGATGGGTAAATATGATACATTGGGAGAAATTCAATATACCTTGGTAAGGAGAAATCATGTTCTTCAAATCCATCAGGTTCCTGTAAGATGATAAACAGCATGGAGATACAGGTTGAGAGCATCTGCCTGTTTGTCCTTTTCCATGTATTTAATAAGGGCCCTCAACACAAAACCTTAAAAACACCTAAGCAGTAATAGGATAAGAGGGAAGATATTTGCATGTATGGCATAAAACGAATTGAAAGATAGGTTTTACAGTAAAGAGATTAATAAGACATTATTAGTAGGAGTTCTTCTAAGACTGAGAAACCAGATGAGAGAAAAGGATCTTAGGCAAAAGGATGAGTGGGCACTAGAACAGCATCTCATACTGTATGTACATGAGCATAAAACAGTGAAGATGGGGGAAGAAATGGAACTTCAGCTATAAAGTAATGGTTCTGAGATGTTTAGCTGGGTGTGAAATTTAGAGGTTATGTAGGTTTACAAAAAAACCCAAAACAAACAGAACACACTCAGCCAAAATGCAAACAGAACGTTGAAGTTTTGGCCACATGACCTGAACAACTAAATTGTCATATTGAAAAAGTTTGAGGAGGAGTGATAAAACACAAGTAACTTTCATACAGACTGAACAGGCAGACTGGGACTCCCTGGCCTAGGAGACATGGCTGAGGGGAAATATGATAAAGATTGACAAAGACATGAACAGCCTGTAGCATACAAATAAAGTTTCTCATTATATCTCCAAAGGTAAGACCTAGGAGGCCTCTAATGAAACTAGTAGGAAATACGTTTAAAATTAACACAAGGAAGATTGTTCTTCAGCTACACAGAGTAGAGCTACCTACTCATCAACTTTGATCTTAGCCTGCTGGAAACTGTGAATTTCCTTTCAGGCAATCAGGAGGGAACTGTAAGTTCATGAAAGTGATATGCAGTATGAATATTGCCTCCAGGTTAAGAAATCCCCAAGCCAAAAGTTGCTGGAGGCTGGTAGAGTATTATAAAGAGATATCATTACATTCTTTTTTCACTTTCTTCCCAAGATATTTCCCAAGAGCAGCATAACAAATTGGAGGAACCCTTCTTTCAGTGATTCTCATATTGCTATGGTGTGATCTGAATAACTACAAATGACGAGTTCTCCTGACACTATTCATCCTTTACAGGCACGAATATTAGACTGAAACCTTCAGTTCCTTCCTTCCTTCCTTCCTTCCTTCCTTCCTTCCTTCCTTCCTTCTCCCACTTTGGAGGTTGTAGATTCCTACTGTTAATCTTTCTTTAAGGGCAAATTAGACAGAGATCTGCCAGGGATGACATTGTCACTTCTGCCTTGGAAATTAGTTAGGCAAGTTCTTAAGGTGTCTGCCAGCAGCTCAGTTTTTCAAACCTGTCTTTGCTCAGAAGTTCCTGAGGCCTCTGGCTGTCTGATAAAGGGAAATGGTAGTCTCAAATGTTGCTGTTGGTTATTTCCAGAGGGTGATAACAGTGCAGGGTGATCAGGAGTGCAGGCAGAAAAAGTGCTAAGGGGAGCAGAAGCAAATGATACCCCCAGAAGTAAGGTTTTGGAGAAGAAGCTATGAGCAGTGGAGCAGTGGGAGGGAGAAAGACTTTGAAAGGGGATTTAAAGGGGATTTTCCCTAAAATACAGGTAGTGTGCTGCTGGGAACACCACAGGTAATGGGAGCTATTTTTTACAGAATAGCAGGTCTCTGGTGCTCTCAGAAACACAGAGTCATTAATTTCTTGGAACAATCACAGTGTGTTTGTTTCATGCATCTAGAACAGGGAAAGATAAATCATGATTATATGAAAATTAATAAATCCTGAATTAAGGGGTAGTATTTGCCAGCTCAGAAGACCAGCAATTGCTACAACCTCTGGAGTAATCTGACATCCCAGATTCCATCTGCAGGGGTAGGAAACCAAAAAGGCT
Source organism: Geospiza fortis (assembly GCF_000277835.1). NCBI lineage: Eukaryota > Metazoa > Chordata > Aves > Passeriformes > Thraupidae > Geospiza > Geospiza fortis. The sequence continues at coordinate 5,955,005 of NW_005054315.1, forward strand.
CTTCCCATCAGTCATATTCAGATCCCACATGGCAGTCAAGTTGAATCCAGGGGAAAGGAAAGAAGCAAGAGCTCCTCTGCATAGGTCCCTGCACTATTATCATTTAGAGTCATATGAAGACTCCTCACCTGTTGTTGAGGTGATCTCTCTATCCCAAAGCACTTTTGCAGACATGCCACCAAGGTCTCTACCCTTGGTTACAAATGAACAAACCATGGAGCTGTTAGTGAACACTTAGAAGCCAAAGTGTGAAGATGGCAAAGACCAGAATGTTTCACTGTAGTTTCCTTAGAAGTAAAGGCACCATCCATTCCTTAGTGAGGGGAAAGAATGATAAAAAATGCTAGGGAGAGTAGGGGAAAGACTGTATTCCATAAGAATTGTTGTTTTCCACTCTCTTTGTGGCAAATCTTCATTATTTCTTCACACAGTTCACAGCCTGGTGAGGGCTGTTCAGGGTGGCTGCCCCACATGGTACAGACAGCTGCCCTTATCCTGCAGTGGCCTGTATGGCTTTTTTTAGTCCATGAGGTCCTGGGATAGATTTTCTGACAATGCTGCTTGTCCACTGAATGACCTGTCAGTGCTGTAATGTGGTGCCTCAGCTTTCCAAGCTTTTGGAAACTCATCTGTCAACAAGAGGGATTTTCCTTAGTGGATACCATTCCTTTAAGCCCTGGGTTGATTCTTGAAGCTTCCTCTGGTATTCTGTCTGCTTCTTCAAGCACCACTGCACTACTCCTCTGTGATCAAATTGTGTTCCTCTGCACATCAGTGATAAAAGCTGTTTGTACTCAGCTGGGAGAGAGGAAAGCAGCAGAAAAAGGGACACAGCTGTCTTTCTGCTTGGGTCATCCATTGCAAGCCCTCTCCTATATCTCAATTGTCCACAGAGAGAAGGGTATGGGAGCAATTACACAGAAAGTGACAGAGCACAGGTGCCTCACTGCCATATTCACTTTGGGACATCTCTTTCAGAAGATAGATTTTCCTGAATGAAACTGGGGCTAATTGGCTCAAAAGTCCTGACTAACTTTAAAAAATTAATGAAATCTTTGTCCAAACTGACCATAATGGTCAAAAATGCTTTCATCTCTATGTCAGACCCTGCGATCACAGAGACAGACTTGTATTTGAGTCTCATAGCATCATATCATCCTTCTAAAGATAACTTTTCCTATGAAAAACAGAAGTTCTTTGATGCTATTGAACCATGGCACCTTTCTCTAAGTTACTGAAGAAAATTGTTTAACACTGCATGTGAAAACTATAACATATTAAGAAAGTAAATGTGGAAGTATTTTTTTTTTACAGGTTAGATTGGAGTTTCTAAATCATTAAAGTTTCCTCATCAATTCAGGCTAAACATCAATAATAGAAGTCTTATACCATCCCAAAGCAGACACACTTTCTCTATCTGCCTTGGCTGGGGTGGTTTTAATGGGTTGTCCAAAGATGTCTGTAATTCCCTCATTAGAATCTGTGAAACTCTGATACTTCTTACCTGATGTGTCTTTCTACTTGAGGTTTGAGTCTCCTAGGGGAAGAAAGGAAGAACAGAATATTGCACAAAATCTTGTGACTTGGAAACTGAATTGAGAAAGAAAATACATGCTGAAAATATCTTTTTATCCTTTGCAAATTCCTCATAATCTTAGGGAAAATACATATCTGTGAGCATTTTATGAGTATGAAATTTCAGGAAGATTTAATATTGCCTAGCTGTTATTTTAGGTTTAATGAACTAAAATGCAACCTCTGCACTAGTCTACACTCCTTCCTAAGTCCTAGTGCCAAAAATAGCAGCTCTCCTAAATGCACCCTCTCATATTCAATTGAAGCTTGTGTTATACAGATTCAAGCATCAAAAAGGGGATTAGTTGAATTCTGATAAAGGAACTTAACAGTTTCCAGGATAAATTGGTGGAGTAAGGAATCAGCCAGTAGCTTGGCCATTTTCAAACCTAAAAGTGTATATTTTCCCCTCCCCTGCTCTCTCAGAGACATTGTATTTCTCATGTCTCAAACTGGGGGAAATAAAAATATTCCACTTTCAGCTGTCTCTTTCCACTACTTTTCTTTGTTCATTCTTTTCAGCCAGAAAAGGAGATAAGTGCTGAAATTTTAGTTATTCCAGCATCAGCCCAGTAGCTGAAGTGAGACTTATGAGGGCTTAGTAAAATCATTGAGAAATCCTGCTATGAGAATGGTACTATTTCCACTTTTTTTACCCATATGGAGGTACAGCATTCTACACATAGAATTAACCTGTTAAACACACAGACCACTGAAGAACAAGCAATATATGCTATGTAAATGCTATGCACATGAGGAAAATATAAACCACATAAGCCTCTAAATCACTGTACAGAACTTGCATTTCCACTCTTGATTTAGGCCCCCTATTGGAAGCACTGCCCCTGTTTTCATGGCCATGACTCCTCTGAAGCCTTGAAGATGCCTGATCTCTGATGGGTTCTTCAGAGAACCAATGAAGTAAAAATAAAATATAAAATATATCTATTGAAAAAGAAGAAGTGGGTTACATAATAAATATGTTAATGAAAGGGCCTCTGCCCTTTCCTCCCCATCTCTCTGAAAATTAATGAAATTTGTGCCTCTCCCACCCACCCACACCTGTTGGAATTGAGTCTGGCGGGAAAGAGGCTGGGGAGGGCTGCCAATCCCTGATGAATATTTATTTGCCAGATAATTGTGGAGTGAGTGGTCCTGAAGGGGTGCAAGGGGTCTGAATTCCCTGCACTTTCCGTAGTAGTGTTTTATGGAGTGCATGCACCTCATCCTGGGATAAGGGAAGGTACTGGCAGTCACCTTCCTCATCCCTTTCACAGCCCCACACAGTCTTCATGTGGCTGTTGAGGGTCCAGTCCCATAGGGAACCCATAAGTCAATGGGTTTTAAATCACCAGAGGCTCTTCTGTCTTCAAGGATTAACAGGCGTTATATTAAAATATGCAAAAATTCCCTTATCTTCCTTAAGTCAATCCAGACCTACAACAGATAAACTAAATCATTTCAGCTGTAGCCAGTATATATTTAAACTTATAATTGTGAGAAACACTTGTCTTGTATGACCACAGGGATCATCAAAGAAATCTGTCAGACTTGCTGCAGTAGCTGTCAATGGACAGATGGGGAACTGAGAATATCATGGAAATTGAAAAAAATCAACACATTCCAAATGTTTAGTTTGTTTAGAAAAGTTTGGAACCAAATAGTCCAATTCTAATTACCTGGAAGGCCTTTTTCCTTTTTTATGTACACTACTAAATCAGAACTAAGAACAGTAACTAAGATGGAAACAAATTATTATTGTTGCCACTGTGCAATAGTTTAACCTAAAAGAGAGAAACTATTACTCCTATTTTATTTATGCTCTCGCTAGTCCTTTGTAAATTTCCTAGCAACTTACACATGAGTTTGGCTGTCCTGAGCTTTATATTTACAGGCAGTGGAGCTAACAAATAGAGAGATGAAATCTCCTGTCCAAGGGCATCCAGGAAGTCACGGATAGGGCTGGAAAGCCAACCAGGAGCTCTCCCAAGATATAGGTGCAGCTCCAAGCTAGCTCATGGGTTCAATGAAAATTTTTCACTCCCTGGTTTAATTCATTTTACAGTGCCACTGCAAATTCAAGGGAAGAGTCAGGGACTCCCCATGTGGCTGGGGAGTGCAGCAGCTTTGATTTAAATCAGATTTAATTGCCATGGCATTCTTAATCCTGTATGCCTGCTGTCAGCCCTCCAGGGCATGATGCCTGTTTTGAAAACTCAACAGCAAAGGCTGGATCAACTGACAAACAGATCATTGCTGGCCATCAAAATAACTCACATCTGCAAAGGAGAGCTGCCTTCTGATAGAAGAACCAGGAATGGCCCTTCCCCACCATTTTAAAACCATTGCTTTTCTAGATTTGCAGTAACACTGAGACCAACTAAAACATTTCACCCCCATTCCAAATCTGACTACATCTGGGTGCATAAGAGGAGAGCAAGTACAGGGCAGGGTTCTGGCACAAGTTTGTCTTGCAGGAGAAACTGTGATCTAACCCATGTGAGCATCTACACCACTGCTCAGGCACGTGCCAGAACCCAGTACCCAAAGCTGGACTGCCTGGCATCTTCTGGATGCAAAACAGCAAGACTCTCTTGGGACAATGGGCTTCACATATTTATCCTTCCAGTTTCTCTTAAGGTTGAAAGCATTCATATTAAAACACCTCTCTTTGGCAAGCACCAGTCATTACTGAAGAATTGCCCTGAAATGCCTCCCCAGCCTACCCCTCAAGCTGCAGAGAGCAGCTTTCCCATGTGCTTCTGATCCAAATTCTTCCCAGGACCCTTATTGTTTTGATTGGCAGAATGTGTCTCTGCTAGAGTTGTTGATAAATGAAATTGGATTTTGTAGCAGAAAAAATAGTTCCTGATATAGTAGGATTAATAGTTTCCCCTCTTCTTACCATGTGCACACTGGCAAGGCTCTCGACTGGGTAGTGAGCTTGTGCTGAGACAATCTGTTCCTTTGGCTTTCTCTTAGAAAAAGATGGTTGGTTTTGTTTCACTGATTTCCCCAGCTTTTGTTCGTTTTCCTCCTGATTATGGGGAAGCTTGTCAAGACAGAAGGGTGGAGAGAAATTAGACTGGGGTCTAAATGGTCATAAAGAAATGCTTGGACACGTGGTCTTTGTAAAAATGTGCACCTCTCCACAAAGAAGGAGAGAGACAGGTTGTTTCAGTCTTCTTTGGCAAGACACTCAGCAGGCAAAATGACCAACGCAAATAAAGCCTCATACCAATTTTAACCGAGGACTTTATTATCTCAGCCAGGTGAAGAGCCTTACAAATGTTGGGGCTTGAGTTGCTGTAAAACCTCTCTTTCTGCAAAGAGCGAGCTCTTGGATTTAGCAAAGCCATGTTATTAATAAGCATCAGGGGTTTAGAGAAACAAAGGCTGGAGGAGGGGAGAGGGAGCCTTATTTTAGGAAGGAGGCCAAGAAAGACAAGATGTTTAGGAGGGGGAAGTATTGACACCCTTGGAATAGAGAAAGTGTCGAATGCCAGCTGCAGAGCGCCTCAAAGCATGAGAGTCTCCGATGCTTTTGTCTCCTTATATGGTAAAATGATAGCGAGGGGTTTCACTAGGCTGGGGAAGGCAGCAGCCTCTTTCCACACTCGCTGACTGCAGAGCTGCACTCGGCGGAGCCGCTCTTTGCAGGCAGTGGGAAGCCCCAGCTGGCTGCACAGCTCCCGGCTGCAGGCAGGCCAGGGTGCTCTTGGCACTTTTGTTAATGGATGTGACCCCCTGTCCCCGGTCCAGGAGGTGGCATTAACTGCCCGCTACTGCTCTGTAAGTAAATATCCCTTTTTTCCCCTTCCCCCCCACTACCCACAGAACACATCTTTGGAGGTGTCGCTTTAAACAAAGAGGGCAGAGAGGAGGAGAGGGTTGTTTAATATCCCTGTGGGTTATTGAGGAAGGATGCGAGGAGAGAGATTGCCGGTCCCCCTTTCTCCCAAGTGCACGGGCAGGGGTGTGGGGAGGACAAAAAGACAAATTTCTTATCGCAGCAATTACTGCTGCATGTCCGTCAGCAAAGTGACACATCAGCGAGCTGATGAGGCACCGGGTCTTTTCATGTGTAACTATTTTTAATGACTGTATTGTGCTGCCTGTGTAATCCACCGGGAAGGTGATAAAAAGTAGAAGATGGGGTCTTAGATTCCTTACACCTCCGTGCACTCCTGCTGCCGGGCTCAACAAAGGAGCATTTTGGTACTGTAGCAAGAACAGATGCACATGAAACAAAGGTAGCCTCTCCTCTTTGCCGGCAAACGGCGTGGATAGATCGTGTATGGGAAAAACGGGAGCCATCAGCATTGTATTTCTTCTTTTTTATGTGGAGAGAATAAATTAGAATACAAATCCCAAGTATTAGCTCTGCATTCCTTCTTTTTGTGCTTCTCTCTGTGTGCATGTGTGTGCAGCCACAATAACCCAGTCCTTACTGTATGCTAACGTGGATTTCTCTGTGTATGTAATAAAGGAAATACTAACTTTGTCTGCATTGATGGCTGTTCCAAACTTTTTACTTCCCCCAAGGGATATGGCTTTTATTTAGTTGACCAAATACCTGCATATTACAGCTAAGCTCTGTATGGAGACACACAGCTCTGCTGAGTACAGCAAATGTTATAAAAATATAGATACCAGCAAGTCAGTCTGTAATTGCCACTCCCCTGACTCCAATCTAGAGGTATATTAACTAAGATTGCTAATTGACATTGAGATTGTCAGGGTCAGTAGCTGTAATATTTATTGATGGTTAGGTGTATTTATATGTTGTCTTGAATAGGAATTGTTCTAAAAGGGACCAACATCCCTCTGTTGGTCCCATCTATGTTATTAGATACACAAATCCATTAAATGTGAAAGAATGCTTCAGTTATGGTTGTCTCTGGGGTTTCTGCTGTGAACCCTATTTTCATCAGTTCATAAATTTATTGGACTCCCAGCTTTCTCAACAAAATCTTCTGTGCCTTTTATCAGCCAGATGGTAAACTTTGAACATTATTGCTTCAGGCATTTGGCTATGGAAGGCAAAAAAATAAAAAACCAACTCACCAAAAAAACCCATGTGTTTGTTTATTTTACAAAAATGTAGGTCTGTTTTGTGCACCTGTAAACATAACTGGGAAAGGATGGATTCTAAAGGTTGCTCTTTTTCAATAAAAGCTGGCCAATTCTTGGTGACATATGCAGAATTTTTTTTTAAAGTATATGAGTTGCTGTATTGAAAACTCAGTTCCTGACACAGCCTAACATTACTATCAAAATGTGATCAGAGAACCAATAAAACTCTCTTTTACCCTAGCCATAGGGTAAAATGACCTCTGGCTTGTGAACTAACATGTGGTTGAGGTGAATGGGGCAGCTGAAAAGACATAAAATGATGTTGTTGAGCAATCAAATTCCTAAAAGTTACCTTGGGTTCCCACCTGACATCTCCATCTAACTAGTACAACTGAGGCTAGGGGGTGAACCAGTTCTTGTGGTCTTTTGAAAAAGCCCAGGACAGCAAAAGTACTGGGATAAAATATAGTTAATTTTGGTTCTCACCATTCTGCCAAATGGGCTCCCACAGAAAGTGGTAGTGCTACATATGCAAGCATCAAATAGTCACTTCCAGGTGGTTTGGATTTACAGGGAAATACTACTAGTTTTTGTGAAATCACTGTTATCTCCCAGCAGTGGCTACATTGTGTCAGATACTGTTTGTCCATGTGAAGTTCCTACCACACAGAGCATGTAATGGTGATTCCCAACTGAAGAACTCAGGAGCAAATAATGATCTGTTTCCCACTCCTTAGAGAAGTCCAGGGATAGCACTTTCCCTGAAATCACATCTTTCCTGTCCATACAGGCATCAGCTCTCCCTGATGGCACACCTTGCATTAGAAAAGAGATCAGATAGCTCCTTTGATCACACACAACACAGTCTGCCAGGATTCCATCATGCTTTGAATGTCAGAAGCCAAAAATAGAAAACAACCTCAAAACATTGGTGACAAAGTAGAGCTCCTATAATTGTAAGGGTTAATGACAGTTTCTGCTGCACTGCACTGCAAATTCAATCTTTCATTCCAAAAGAAAAGGATAAGGAGGGCTGCAAAGACCTATATTCACAAGAGACCCCTGGTTCAGTTCTCCAGGGCATTGAGCTCTGAGCTCAAGCAATGTGTTACTTGGGTATGTACCTCCTTGCCTTGCCTCATCTCACCGGGGCCAGGATATTCAGAGTTAAGGGAAGGTCAGATAAGTGTTAACATCATCACCAACAAGCAATTCCTGTTGCTGCTGGCCAGCATGCTCACAGTCTTTCAGGGTCCCCAGGGACCAGGAACATTCAAGTCTAGGTCTCATCCATGTTTCTCTGATGGATAAATCTGTCCTGAGCATCTCTGGACAAACTCTGAATGGTGTAGTGTTGTAGGCAATCATCTTCCCTCACTTGGGTACTGCTTCAGAGACTGGGGGAATCTCATAATTTGCATTTTTAGACTGATTAATTCTAATGGTGTAGTTTTAATATTTAATTTACATATGCACACTTATTTGTGATACAGATTCACCACAAGTGAGAGTATGAAATGGCAGGGTAATGACAGGTTTCATGAAAATAAATCTTGGATACATTGACAGCCACTGAAGCATTAACATTTCAACAATATTAATTAGCTATATATAGATAGAATTTGATTATAAACCAGTAGAGCCTTTTCCGAAGGATAAATATCAAAATACTCATGCCAGTAACTCATACTCATGGTGATAAAGTTAATTTTGTTCCTTTTCACATACCCTTCCATATTATGCTGAATTATATCAACTAGGATGCTGAATGGTAACTGTACATATTATGATATGCCATAAGAGGAATGCAGGTGAGCATAACACTGACATAAGCATATTCACCATTCCCTTTCACAGAAAATTCCTGAATTTAAAGTTTCAAATATATCCACCACCACAGAGAAAGTTCTAAGGCATCACTCTGATGGTGTTTGTTCTTGACCCCCAGCAAGCATAAATGTAAGGGGTCAAAACCCACCACTGTTTCTTCACTTCATTTTGCATAATAAAAGCAGCAAATTGCATAAAGCCATGAAATACCTGCAATCATTTACATAGCTGTGTTTTGTCATTGCTCTGAAGCACCCATGGGATTTAGAGCAGAAGTGTCTTCAGAGACCAGGATCTTGCCTTTGATGAATTCCACCTTTCCGTACTATGCTGTGCAGCTCTCCATGGTGGATTCAACATCTTCCTTCTTCAGCTGGAAATAATCTTGCCCACAAGAAGATTGCCTATGTCCATGCCATCAGGCTCTCTATGTCTTTGCGCTTTCTTCTGTACCTTTCACACACCACAGGTACTTTGGCTCAACCTCAGTAGATGTTCTCTCTGGGTCCAGTCTTCAGCCACAACCCCCCCAAGCTGGGCCTAACTGGTTTCACACAGGTGCAATCCATCTGGTTTTCTAAGATGTGCCCAGCTGAAGGGATGCCCCAAGGTTTATGTAGCCTCCTTTGTCACATTTTGTAAGGCCGTGGGCATGGCAGCTGGGCAGGGAAGTGTGGGTACCTCACAGCCCTGAGGCATTCCCTGCCACAGCAGTTTTATCCAGCAGCTGTAAGAGGTGCATTAACCAATCCCCCAAACCAGGCTTGCCAATTATCTTAGACACAAGGGGCTTTGTGGTCTTACCTCAGTAAACAACCACAGCCGTGCTGCTAGAGGACAGGACAAAAAACAAAGCATTCTTCTTCCACAGAATCATCCCAACTTTTCTTCTATCCTTTCTTTAAAGAGGGAAACACAGGCTATTTGGGACATTATTCTGGTTTTGTGCCCTGGGTAGTAGTAAGGAGGATTTAAAAAATACAGAAAAATTTGGAAACATGACTGCATGGTAGCACATGGCATTTCTGGGCATTTTTATCTTAAAGTCTAATTTCTCTGCGATTAGCAGTCAGTGTTCCTGACAATAAAAGAAAGCAATCCTTTTCTGGAAAAACAAACCTTTGTTGGAGTTTAGTGTCTGCAGACATTTAGCTTATACACTACTTCTGCAGGATAGTGCCAGAAATAATAAAAAAGTTTATTAATCTTATACTGTTTTTCTCCACTATAATGTTCTGTTATCTGCTTAAATGCTGTTATTAGAAATACAATTTTTTATGCCTAAGCAGGATCAAGTACTTGACCTTTCCTCTGAACAAGCATTTGCTTATTTTGCAAGAGAAAGAAGGAGGACAGCAATTTCAAAAGGCTTTAAAATACAAAATAAAAGCAAGCCTTTCCACTTGAACTGTGCTCCTCCTTGCTGTGGCAGATTTAAGTCATCATGTTCCAGGTTATTTCAACACTCTTCTTTTGTAACTGAATTGTGTGCAGGAATATGGGTAAGAGCATAGACCCTCCAGTCATTTCAGTATCAGCCTGAGATACTGAAATGATAGACCATAGAGCAAAATCTGTGGGGTACCATTTCAAAGTGTCAGTGCTCAGTTCTTCTGTGGCATTTGTAGATATTACTACTGGCTCTTGCTCTACCACTGCTGGAGTGGCTCTAGACTGGAGCAGATCTTTATTGACTGCCAAACACAATAAACCACACAGGAACCACAAGTGGAGAGTTCCTTCTCCGCTGCTGTAACTGGGATTACTTTAGCCAGATGCATGAGGAGCCTTGCCACACAAGAAACATTTTCTATTTCATTTTTTTAAAATTATTTATGTTCTGCTAAGGATACAATCTTACCCAGCACACTATCCACTTTCCAGTTCATGACAAGCTCACTGTGCAATCCAGACAGGAACCAGGTATGCTTTGGTTATCTACATAGGTTAATGCAGTCTGGTCAGAAAATTGCACTACAGAGATTAAAAAAACCTCTAAAAAACAGATCAGAATGTTATACCATACACAAAATAAGTCAGCCATTTCCAGGGAAGGTGAGTCCTTGGAAAAACCCTTGGAAAACCTTGGAAAAAATGTAATTTTGAAGGATATTGCAAGGTAACTTTATTAAAAATGATTTTTTTTCTTTAAGTAGCTTTTAAAATTTAGCATCTAAAGGCATGACTGGGATATTTTACTTGGGGTCAATTTTTTTATTATTTTATGTTATTATTACTATTGTTTTCAAATATTAAACCAATTTTCCTGGTTTTTGATGAAGAGAAAATGGTCATTCCTGATTTTTCTAAAGTAAATTAAAAATAAATAAAATTTGATTGCCCTCTTTTCCCCTCGCATGGCCCTATGGTTTGGTTTGGAAAGATGCTTAGATCTTCCAAGTGTTTTCCTGTTGCTGAAACAAGATGACAGATAATGAATGTGGCTAAATTGCAAGGAAAAGAATCACTTCTTGCCAGAAAGACCAGCGTAGTTTGAACTGTCAGTTCATGGTTGTAAATAAATCTTTTCATTTTAGCCTTTGGAGCATTAACATAAATTGTTTCCAAATGCTCCAAACCTGCATGGCTCATGTCACTGGAGTTGCCAGACACAAATCTTCCTTCCTCAGGGGAAGAGAAATAAACAAATAGAAAATTCTCCATGTGTACTGTTCTTCTGGAAAAATAGACAGGTGGGAGAAATTCCTGTACATCTTGAAGGAAGACCTTCTGTTTCCTATGCAGATGGCTAACACAACATACTGATCCAGGGGCATGGGGAGAGAAAGCCCCAACGCTACTCAGCTAATTCAGTCAACAGCAAGTCCTCCTTTGGCATCTACAGGGGCTTCATTCTGTGTCTCCAGATGCTGTTACAACAAGAGGTCAGAACTTCACTGAATAAACTAAACAACTCCTACATGGTTTAGATTGTTCCCCTTGGCCTCTTTCTCTCTCTTGTGCTGTGCATCTGCACCTCTCAGTGCTCATCACCCCCTATGAAAAGTTGAAACAAGAGATGGACAGAACAGCATTTATTAGGCTTGCAGACACAGCTGAAGAAGCAGGCAAGGTCTGCTTTTTCAGTAGTCAGTAGTGTCATGGGATGGGGGAACACTGGATTATTTCTTAATGACATGATGAGCCCTAATATTTATGCAGTAATATGACAACTTTAGGAATTACTGCCAGTAAAATGAGACTGAGCCAACGGGGAAAGAAGAGGAAAGAAGCATAGATTTTGAGTCAGTCTACTAACTTTTTGTTAATTTTCCTGCCAATTCTTTCTTCCTGTGAGACACAGTGTGGGTAGTACTAACATTTGGCATAAGCTGTAGCTTCTCTTTTGGGCAGACAACTGAAAGCTCTTTTCCTTTTGGAGATGTACTTGCTATGTCTGATGCTGTAGGAGGGAGACTGAATGGCAGAAAAAATCAATTTCTTCATCATGATTATGTTGAGAGGAATCTGAAAAAGCATAAGTATAGAATGACTACAGTAATAAAATCTAAAGATCTTTAACCACAAAGTGCTGTAATAATGATGAGCCTCTGTCCCACAGCTCTTTATGGTCAACAAGTATCAAACACAAGAGAAAGAAATAGATCAATGGCAAGGAGGTTGAATTGCAATTTGTGTTCATCTACAGCCATCCAAGTTTCCTGTTTTGTTTTTTTTCCCCTTAAAGTCCAAAACTGTGCATATGCCCTGCACTAAGCTAAACATGAGGGGATTTTATATAACAGGAATTAATGGACTGGCAATGTAAAGGACCATGTGTACAAAGTGACAGGCAAAAATATTGCTCAGTGTGATTTTAGGTTCCTTGATTGTAAGACAACAGCGAAATTATTTGTTTGAAATTCCTTATAGTATTTACTAGATAGGACCCATTATTACCTCACACTTAATTCTCTCTGGAGCAGAAAAAACTCTGTACAATATGCTCAAAATAGCACAGAGTAGATCATGAGATTCAGTCCAAGACCTGGATTTAAACAGCCTGGAATTTTGGGATGCTTCAACCTTAATTCCAGCTTACTGAATGAAACCACATGAACCTGAATTCCTAACTTTAAAATATATTGGATCCAAAATTGCTCCCAGATCCAATAAAAGATTCACAAAACTAAAGCCAAAATGCAGATCTTGTCTTTCAGTTTCCCAGATCTCTACAGCTGCTCCTCAAATCTCATCCAGAGCTGTCCCTGCATTGTCTTCACAGAGCAGAGTTCATCCCTAAATCTGTTTGAGATGTAGAAATGAGGACTGCCTCTCCCTGCTCAGGGTGAGGGGGACAATCCCCTGGGACAATCTTAAAACACATTTAACAAAACTAGATCTCTTTCAGGATTGCAGGGCTGTGCCCAGGTATTTTCTGAAATCATGGAAGCAAGTATTAAATAATTGCTGAATTATTTTGAATTGTTGAATTATTACATTATTATATGAATTATTAAATACATCTATTATATTATGCTTACCTCTGCTCCAGTGAAATGCACCCAGAAGACAATACAGCACTCAAGAGGGAAAGTCCTGTGACCAAGAGACAGGAACGTCCACTTCTAAGGGAACAGTCCTTCTTCCAGTCACAAAGCACAAGTCACAAATATTTAACATTTAGTAACTTTGGATGAAATGGTATAAACCTGTAAAGGAATCACACTCTATAGTTTTTGCTTTTACACATCAGGACTGCAGAGAAATTTTTCACTCTTCAGTATCACACATCTACTTTTAAATCAGGGTTAGAAAGAAATAATTCTGAAGAAGGGTGACAAATGCAAATTCATAAGTGGTTTCTGCTCACATTTTAACTTAGCAATAATGCACACTGAATGGGCAACAAAATCCTATCATTTGGAAAAAAATACCTAATATAGGTAAAAAGTACATATTTCTGTCCTAAATACAGGCTATTTGAACAAAAGCTAGCAATCCTCTCAGTCTTAGTCATACATCTGCACATATATCTCAGTGTACATTGGCCTGACTGCATTTTGCTGAGATTACTTCAGAAGGAAATTAGGTCCTGACTAGTTCTTTCCTGGGAAAGTCCAAACCTATTATGTAGGTTAGGGGTGTAAACAGGCTCAAAACAGGGAGGAAAATCCATTATCATCTATTAAATGTTCTGGTAAAGACTGCAGGTGTATTTCAAGAGAAGACTAACTTGCTGGAAGCAATTGTTACGGAAATGTCCCTATGTATTGTCCCTGTTCTCCTGCCTTATACTTCCATTGCTAGCTGCTGCTGCTGGAAATGGGCTACAGGGGAGCTTTGGGTGGTCATTGCACTTCTCTCTCCAGCACATCTTCTTACTTTCTGTCTTCTTATCAGTCCTATGATCCTCTCTGCTCCTTAAGGACAAAGAGCACCCTACATACTCCCAGTTCCCCTCTGGGATAAGAAAGTTACTTAGTTCCTAGACCATTTTGAAGGCCAAAGCAGTTGCCCTGCTAGTCCTGGGTTGTCAGAAGCACAGAAGACCAGCTGCCAGGATTTGTGCTTCCTTCCAGGCATATTTTGGGGCTTGCTAGTTTGTCTCTCTTCTTTAGTAGTTACTTAGGATTCGTAAGACTTTCCAGCACTGGAGACATCACTTACCTACTTCACATAAGTAAAAGCACTCACCCCTCAGTCTGGGCTAGTCACCACAAAATTCAGCAGTGTATTGGCCATTTAAAAATAAAATTAGTCCATTCAGACAGCTCTAAAACCTTAATCATATCCCAGCGAGACAGAATGAAAGATAATAATAAATACTGAAATCCTGGAGAAGAACTCAGGATTTCAGAATGCCCTATGGGTGGCTCCCACTGCCAGAGGGAGAGGACAAACTCCAGAAATCAGCAACCTGTGCCAAGAGCACTAAGCAAGTAACATTTTGTTTAAAACTGAGAGCTGAAGCTGGCAAAAGGACTGCAGGTGCTGTAAATGTCACTTGCACATGAAAGACAGAGGTAGCCACTTAAGCTATTAGTACTCAAAACATTTAAGGATTTATAGATCAGATGTGCCTTAAAGAGGAGGTGCAGCCTGGCAGGCAGTTAAGATCATGCAGTCCAGGTGGCATGTACTTTCTACTTGGGAAATTGCCTTTCCTAAGCAGGCAGCTATGCCCTCCTCCAGATGTACCCTCCAGATTTCAGGTGCAACACATGCTGCAAGCCTCAGGTTAAGAAAGAAGGTGATGACTGTCATGAAACCCAAAATAAATTGTCCCAGGCAATAATAAATATTCATCAAAGACATTTGTGTCATCTTTGCTTGCGTGTCCATCCAGAAAATGATAGAGCTGTAACAAGACTTGAGGAGCAAACATCAATTGCCCCTAATTCAGACAAGCTGAAACATTATATACAGTTTCTTCTACTTGATTTTTCCCTTTCCTAGTAATTTTTTTTACATTTGTCTGAGCCAGAAAACCCAGGATCCAGGTCCCATTTGTGTCCCAATACACTACAGCTATTGGACAACTTCTTCAGGTGCATCAGAGGAGAATCAGATACACAGTCACCAATCCTACACCTTCCGCCCCCACAGTCCATGCACTAGCAGAGATGGAGGGCTGGTGTCTGCCTGTGGAGAAATGATTGCCAGACATTGGCCCACTGAGAATGCAGAGAAGGAAGGTGCAGAAGCACATAACTGTGGTGCCTGATAGTCTGTGCATGACTCAAGTTTACTAGCAATGTAAACCTTTCTCTTGCCTTATCCAGGAGATGTTGCTTCTGAAGGAAGATTAGCTGGCTCATCCTCTTAATGGACTTGACTCCCTCCATCCCCTAGAGAAACACCTTCTGGTTGCAGACCTATAGGTCAAATTCCATTTACAAATCCCACAAGAATTCTTCACACTCAGGGTTTAATCTTTCCTCTCATCTCTAGCACTAGGTCTGGCCAAAGATGGATCAACAGATGGCTAATTTAGATGGGCTGCACTGCAAAATTTATAGCCCAGATTTTTCCTATTGTGTTCAATTATTTGACTGAAAGTCGGATTAAAATTGAGGTACAATGTGAAAAACAATTAATAAACATCTCTTGGGGGATTGGGTCAAGCGTAGCTCTGTCTGACATGTGCTTGTTCCTGTCTTTGTGTGCAGGATAGCTGGGCTCCAGACACCAACATGACTGAACGCTTTGATTGCCACTACTGCAAAGAGTCTCTATTTGGTAAGAAGTACATCCTGAAGGAGGACAGCCCCTTCTGTGTGAAATGTTATGAAAATCTTTATTCCAACACCTGTGAGGAGTGCAAAAAACCTATTGGCGCTGACTGCAAGGTATGTTGGATTTGTGTCTTGTTACAGAAATCTTGAGAGAGCAGCCTGGATACAGAGCTCTGAGATCTGGAAGGATCCAGCCTAACAACTACACAGGGGTTTCTTTTGATGGCAGAGCATGTTTTCTGGACCCCAGTATCTGTTTTCTATTGTTTCACTTGGCAAACCCCTCTTTACCCAGCATGGTAATAGAAATGCACTCCTGTAAAGCGCAGAATGATCCGATGCTCTGATGTAAGAAATTCTCTTTGATTCATTGGGTGAGCCTTTCCTCAGGGCTAGCTGGGATCTGAAAGGGTGACTGAAGCTGGTTGGGCCTGCTTTTGGGTCAGAGGGAGCTAATCCACTGCTGGCTTTGCAGTGACCACACTTCTGAGGTCATCAAGAGACACACACTCAAGCAAAGGTGCTAACTTGGAGCTCACAGAAATCCAGCTAATGCTGACTCAAATAACAAATCAGATAGAGATAGAAAAATTAACCTTTTAAATACAGAATGATGATAGTGGAGTCTATGGGATGGACAGAGCAGAGGCCTTGCCTTCTTGAGTTATGCACTGCTACAAGACATGGAAACACCTGCCTGGAACAGAATAGTTGTGACCACCTGTATTTCTTTTAAATAAATTTAAACAACTGGAGTTCATGCCAGTTTCAGCCTGCCTGAATGAGGACAGAGGAGCCATCCAGTGAAGTGTCTGTTACACAGCTACCAACAGACTTCATCTGATATGCATCCTCCTTGCATAAAATTGGCCTGTTCGAAGTTGGGCAAGATTTTCACTGACAGAGCAAGATTGCAATAGAACTGCAATTTGTATTGCATGCCCATAGGATTCTTCACAACCCAAGGATATCTGATTTTTGATTTCCCATTGCTGATCCATTCCTCTACAAAAATGAACTAATTCCCATTAGTGATACTACCACCCAATCACTATTTCAGAGATAAAAAAATATATGCTTACTCACACTGGAAAAAATAAATGCCTCATACCTTCCAAATTGATCTACAACACCCTATTGGCAAATCAGTAGGAAAGTCCTTTTCAGAAGCCTTAAAAAGGTAAAAAATTTTTCACCACCAAGACAGGGAACTGGCAATAATCTGTAAGAAGGTATAAAATTGCCAGCTTTCCTACAGCTCATAAATATTCAGGTTAGAGATGAGATACAGCTGGCCTGGCCTGACCTGAAAAAGCAAAATATTCCTGCCGTGTTCCAGAATGTGCTTTTGTTTTAAGGTCTCTTTCTAATCCCCTGAGAAGATATTTCCATGTGTTGATAGTCAAGAATTTAAAAACTTGGACCAGCTTCAACAAATCTTGGTCAAAGTATTCAGGAATTAATCAGGCTGAACTTTTCAACCCAGATTTATGTATTTAGGGAGTGTGGGTGTTATCCGATATACTGCTTTTCTTTACTTTCAAGTGAAGCACACTCTAATAACAGATTGAAAAAAAAAAAAAAAAGAAAAAAACCCCACTGTCTGCAATCTAAGAATATTTTATCTATGTAAAAACCAGAACTATATGTGGAAAACACAACTAAGAGATAGTAAATAAAGATTTCTTAAAGATCTAAAAAGCGTGCCAGAAACAAACATGTCCTTTTGTTGTTTCTGTGACTGCTGTTTGTGCCTGTTCATGCTGTAGTTTTTGAAGCTGTTGATCAATTTTAGTAAATTCTGATAAATGGATAAAAGTTGAAACTTAAATTCCTGCAAGTTTTCTGAAAAAAACCTGTGTTTGGGTAGAAAAAGAGATCCTATGAATGTTCTCATTGAGAAGAAAACTGAAGTAGTTTTTCAATGACAGTAATAGACACTAGAGAACACATTTGAGAGAGCCCTTACATGCGCCTCAGCCACAAGATAAGTTTCAGATGAAGTGTGTACACTGTGACTGAGCATAATTCAGCCATCAAACAGTCACAAAAAAAATCAGGCTTCTCCTCATTAAACTGTATGAATATGCAGGTATATAAGTAAAAAAGAAATACATATACACACACCTATATATATGCATTTTTACATAAATCTTTTTACACATACTTTTTCATCTGAACAAAGAAGAGAAATTGTACTACATTTGGGAATGAAACCAGTGTATTTATTGTATAGACGGAATTGACTCCAATTTGTTTGTATGCTTGACATAACCCAAAACTGTAACATTTGGAATAAAAAATTTAATGGAGTGACAGTGTCATGAGAAAAGGTCACATCCAGGCCTCTGCATCTGGCAGCAGTGTCCACACTTACATCCACATTACAACATGGAAAGTCCCACAAAGTTCTCACATCAGATTTTCCTTCACAAGTGCCTTCTTGGCCACCATTATTTCTCTTCACTAAGAAAAGCTACACAGACAACTGTAGGAGTGGGTCGGGGTCTCTTGCACGGTCGGGATGGACGGAGACAGAGATCTCTGAAGCTGTCGTAGACATGCAATTTATTGCAAAGGCGTGAGTGCAGAGCTTTCCTGGGAGCTGCCAGCTGCAGCTCAGAGCAAAGCTGAAAGAAAGCGAAGAAGAGCAAAAAAAAGAAAGCAAGAGTAAGAGAAGCTTAGAGCATAGAAGAGTGAGCAAGTAAAAACAAGAGAAGAGTAAGAGAGCGAAGTTCTCGTTACAATAGATTAAATCATTTTCTGTGTTGAATATTCTGATTCTCACTAACTAATCTAATACAAGATACAAATCTTATAGCATTTACATACAGCTTATAAGAATCACTACATTACTATATTGTGTTACATTTTAAACTCTAAAAACTACTCTTTAGACCTCTCCTGCCAAGCAGTCAAGGTCTTCTTCTGACTTTTAGACTTGCTTACTTAAAGAAAGTATTGTTTCATCAAGAAAGAGATTACTTGCTCAGCTACACTATTGTTTTCCCGTTGTTCATTAGCTAAGAAATCTCAAAAATTGCCTTCATTTCAATCTCGTCTACTTTTTCTATATTCTCAAAATCTTTCACTAAACAATCATATTTATAAACTTCCCTGTTCCTTCCTCACCAACAAGAACCAGATACTCTTAATTTCCTTCTTTCCCACCCTCCCAATTACATCAAACCTCCTATAACTGACAGGGTTACAACAAAGTGAAAACACAGGTGCTGAGAAGAGGACACTTGTAATACTCAAATTCTGACAGCGCTGGACTCTGAGAGGATGAAATTGATGCTGAATTTTCACACTGTGTATTAGCTATAGCACAGAGAGCCCACAAGGCAGCAATGCTGTAGAGAAACTTACCGTGAATTCAAGTCAGGGGAGAAATTTCTTCACTATCTTTCTAATTTTTCAGGTAGTTTATGGGTAACTGTGAACTTAACTGAGTAATAACTAATTTGTTCCTTGTTTTAAAAGAACAAGTCTTGCCACCAGAAGATCTCAGAATGACAACATATGTCTGAATGACACCTTTGGGCATAAGCCATTTCATTAACTGTAAACACTTCTAGCTGATGCTTACAAAACTTTCACAGACAAATTAAAAGCTTCATATACTGACTGGTAGGAGGCACCAGCAGGCAGTATGAAAATACAACGTTATTTCTCTCATACCTATTACACATTATCCATATGCCAACAAGTTACAGGAGAAATTTACTTTTCTAGAAAAAAATTGTCATTTTAATGGCTAAGTCCCTGGTGAATGCTCACCACACCTACAGTTTCATGCTTATTTCTGGAAATCCATACATCTTGCACACATTTGCTTAACTGCTGAAGGGTTACTTTTGGTTGACTTTGGCTTTTTTAATACTTTCCTTGCAGATCCTATGATATGGAAACCTTGCAAATACTGGAAATACCTTCAGTAATCCTGTGTTTAATGCAGTCCACAAGTTGGCTTTGCCAAGCAGAAGGGGGTGAAAACTCTCTCTGTGAAATGTGCAAATTAAATTATGAGTGGATTGTGAGATACAGCTACTGTGTCAGCACGCAGGCCAAAAATACATCAAAAGGGTTATTCTCACACATAAACTAAACAAGAAATAAAACCTCCAGTAATGAGGATCAGGAAAGAGAAAAAATAATTATTTTTCTCATTTTTAATATTTAAACCCTGTCCCAACATGCAACACTTTTTCAGCTCATTATTGAATCTCAGGCTAGTTTTGTGAAGTGAAATGGTAAAAGAGATGATTACCTTAATATTTCTCACACATATAAGGGGCTGAGTACAGCACAATATCACTTGTTTTTACCTTTTCTCCACATACTTTTATAGGTATGTGCCAGTCTAACGTACTTAAGGGTTTTGCTACAGGGTATGTGTAGCTAAAATCTGCACAGCATTTAGTTGGCGTAGCCCATTTCCTACATTAAACCTTCTGAAAAGACCATTGTGGTAAAAAAAGCCATGAACAACATATACAGTTACTGTTCTGGTAATAAACTCTCTAATCGCCTTCTTCCTACTGGGTCCCTATTGAAACCCACAGAACTTCAAACCCTGTTGTTCAAGAGAAATGGTACTGCATAATGGCTTCAGTTTGCTTGGACTTAAAAAGCCTGAGGAGAAGACAATAAAAATGCAGGGTATGAGGAGCCCAAGCTTAACCCAGTTAACTGCTAACCCTAGTCTAAGGGCGTTTTCTGGGTTTTTTTTTTTTAAACACACTTTTCTAAGTCACATGTAGTCCCACCCTAGAGGCCAAATGAACCATGCTGGAGCAAAACTATAGAGAGCTGTGGAGAAGCTGTAAAACTTGATCTTGCCAATGTTAACAGTTATCTTGTCAAAGTTTTCTTGGTGGGTGTCATAATGAAAATAAGGGAAAACACAACAGGAATTAGTTGTGTATCACTTGTACCTTCTGCTGGAACAGATTTATTTGGGTTACAATCAGCTAGCATAAACTAGAATTCATATGCCTAGACTAAATCTGATGTTCTTTCAGCTTAACAGAGGAGCAGCCTGACATTCAGAATGCTTTCAGTCAGTTTTTGCACATGCTTTTCCAGTGTAGATTTTGCTCCAGATCAATACATCCATAGCTTATGAACAAGTCAAAGCCTCCAGTAAAATACACAACATGCTGCAATAGACCAAACCTCCTTTTTAGTGACCTAAGAACACTCATGATGCATAAATGGTTTCACCAGTACCTTGGACTAGCTTGCTTTCAGATGTGACAGATTCAGAGAAAGAAAGCAATATCCATTTCATCAGTCTAATATTCTACTGTCAAAGTCAGACATTTAGACTCTCTCTACATTCAATGTATAGTAATCCAGAGAAGCTAAAGATTATTCAATCCACTTTTTATCTGGGGTACTTTTTGTTTAGTTTTGCTTCATGACTTCATCATGATGAAATATCTGCTACTGTCACCTACCCAGCTACTGCCTATAAAATCTTGCCATCATAACTGACTCAGGGATCAAATCTTTCATCTTTGACACCTAATCTTTGTCTTCATTACTCTTCTTCTAAAAGGCATGTGCCATCTTCAGGGTATCATTTAATTAATAAAATATGCATACATCACCACATGAATTTTGGATATTAAAAAATAGCTTGCTGAAAATTGCAAAACCAGGAAATGACAGGTAATGAGGAAAAATAATTGAATACATCACGTTACAAGAGCAAGAAAATCAGATCTGATGTTCTACTTTCTAAAAGACAAATTTCAGTTATTTTGGAAAACACTGCATATTGTATTTTTTCTGTTGAAAATATAATATGAGACCAGATTTAGGCTATTAAACTTCCCTCAAAGAGAAGAAAAAAATGTAAGTAACTTCCAAAGAAGATTGGTTTTCATTTGCTATTAGAAAATATTAAAATATTACAGTCAGAAATTTGTGTTGTTTCAAAAGGATTTAGCTGAAATGAATAGATGAGCTGAATAAACAACTGTCTGAAAGATGTAAAGTGGAAGTCTAAGATATTCTACCACAGAGTGCAATCTCAGAGATGAAAACTGTTACTCACCATGATTCAAAAAAATTAGTTGAGTGGCACAGATGTCCAAACAGAAAGGTTTAATTTCATAGTCAAATTTTGACACAAATTACTAAAGTTTAACAAGCTACCACATATCAGCTGAGCTAGATGAAACTGTTTCAGTGTTTCCAGCTAGCTGTTTATGAGAACAAGGCTCCCAAAGGCAAACTGTTATTTTAGGTTAACTGAAATCAGTGGTATCTTGCTCTGGCCTAAGATTGCACATTTGGAGTTACCTGTGACTGTACTGACTGACATAGTACAGCTTATGCCAGATCAGGTACGTACCCTTTGTGATGCTTCACACAACTGCAAAATTGGAATTCATTATTCTACCACTCGCTCTTTTCCTTCAATTACCCTGATTAGTTTAGTGCCTGCAATAAATACAGAGTAGATCTTGAGCTAGAACCTGAGAACTTATTTCAGCTGAACTTTTATACTCTCTATTCATGACAATTCTAGCCTTTCACACTCCCAACCCAAACCAGAGCCTCCATATTTTGGGGTAGACACCGCTTCTTGTAATCATCCAAACTCTATTTTGTTTGAAGTCCAAAGACACTGTTCAAGTGTTACATGTACAGGCCACTTTAACTTAAATTTTAAAAAGCACAATCCACTGTTTTAGGTCACAATTTTGAGAAGGACTGTTTCTTTTAAGTAACCAAAGGAACCACTGTGAAGAGTATTTTAAATACTAACATGCCCACACTAATCCCTTGGCCAGTACTCTGGATCACGGGATGCAGGTACAATGTGGTCTTGTACCTTTCAGTACAATCCACATCTGAAATATAGGTAAACCAAAACACAAGAGTCAGTAAAAATTTTTTGTAGTGGAAAAAACCCAAAACAGATCAGACTCATTCCACTCTTGGTGTAAACTTGTCAAAAAAAAAAACCAGAATGCAATTGGGAAAAAATATTTCTGTTCAGGAGTAAATATCCATGAAATGAACTAGAAATCAGCAATAGATAAGGCAAATAGGGGAAGTCTATCATACTTGTCAGGTTAACAAGTTAACTCAAAGGCTGGGCTTTATTCTCAAAGGAAATACCTAAGTGAAATTAGCTGCTCCTCTGTCACAAACAAAAAGGGTACCTTGAACTGAAAAAGGGTTGATAGTTGTCATGAGCTGCTCTTTGTTATCACAGCAAAATAAGTTCACCTTTGTCAGAACATTTTGTTTTCCTCAAAGCAGCCCCAGCTCCTGGCTGGAGTTCAGATTTGGATGTGTTTGCATTCTCTGAGCTTCCAGTTGTGCAAACTATTCATTCCACTTACTCTGTGGTTTTGGATTTCTACAGGATCTGTCTTATAAGGACCGCCACTGGCATGAAACCTGCTTCCACTGCTTCCAGTGCAAGAATTCCTTGGTGGACAAACCTTTTGCTGCAAAAGAGGAACATCTACTTTGTACTGACTGCTACTCCAATGAATACTCTTCCAAATGTAATGAGTGCAAGAAGACAATTATGCCAGGTTAGGATGTTCACTTTTTGGACTAAATATCAAGCCCAAACTCAGCAATATTTGTGAGAAATATTTCTCCTTGACTATCTCTACTAGGTCATGCTGAACTATGTAAAAAACTGGTGATGGTGCATTTTAGTCCACTTCCATGACTAGAACATGTAATGTCCATAATGGCTCATGGAAGAACTTTTATTCATGTGAAAATTTGGTCTAATTACTCAAAATTTAGCTTCTCTCAGACAGATGGAAAATTGATCAAAGTGCCTCTGAAGTCTTTCTTGAGCACAAAGATATGAAGGAAGAGGAAAGAGCTATTTTTTTTAACATGAAACTTGAGGTTATAGTATTAGATTGCTAAAACCTGTTCTTCTTACAACAATACTATAGCATTCTTTGATGATTTGAAGGCCTTAATGTTGAAGTGCTAGCAGTGCAGAAATAAAATATTAAAAGGCAGTTTGAAGAATCCTCATACACACTCCATAGTGATTACTAGTTACTTTGTCAGCTGGTTCTGACATTGGTCATCTCAGATAAAAAGAGGAAACCACAACACTTTGCTCCTCAGGTGTAAAAATGAAGGCTTGATGATAAAATAGATCGACAATATTTAAAAGCAGACTACCCTATCTATTCAGAGTTTAAACATCTATTATTCCATGTGCACCCATTTTGCTGACACAGAAATAAAAATTGACATGCTTGGGAATAGCCAGTGCAGTTTTAAAGCTGGAACTCCATGACACAGGAAGTCCATTCACATCCCAGAATACTAGTTGTATCCTGGGCTGCACCTAAAGCACTGTGGGCAGCAGGGCAAGGGAGGTGGTTCTGCCCCTTAACTTTGCTGTTGAGAGATCCCACCTGGAGTGCTGCATCCAGCTCTGGGAGCCCCAGCAT
This sequence comes from Geospiza fortis, assembly GCF_000277835.1. Taxonomy (NCBI): domain Eukaryota; kingdom Metazoa; phylum Chordata; class Aves; order Passeriformes; family Thraupidae; genus Geospiza; species Geospiza fortis. The sequence continues at coordinate 5,979,123 of NW_005054315.1, forward strand.
AAGAAGAACATGGAACAGTTGGAGGAGGTCCAAAAGAGGGCCACAAAGAGAGCTGAAACACTTTGCTTATAAAGACAAGCTGAGGGAGCTGGGATTGTTCAGCCTGGAGAAGGCTCTGGGGCAGCCTTTCAGTACTGAAAGGGGACCTGTAACAAACCTGTAACAAAGATGGGGACAAACTTTTCAGCAGGGCCTGTTGCAATAGAACAAAGTGTAACTTTTTTTTTAATTAAAAAAACTTGATTTAGATAAGGAAAAGGAATAAGTTTTCGACAATGAGGGGATAAGGTAAAACACTGAAACAGGTTGCCCAGAGAGGTGGTGGATGCTCCATGCCTGGAAAAATTCAAGGTCAGTTTGGATGGGGTTCTGAGCAACCTGATCGAGTTGAAGATGGCCCTGCTTACTGCAAGGGCCTTGGGCTTACTGCCAGGGCCTTGGACTAGATGATCCTTTCAACCAAAACTGTTCTATAAATCTATGATTCTATAATGTTATGTGTATATACTTTTAGTACTGCTCATCAGATTCATTGCCATTATCAGTGATTTACTGGGTGGATCACTTTTTGTCTATTGTGCCAGTTATACATTGTATATGTATATGTATATGTATATGTATATGTATATGTATATGTATATGTATATGTATATGTATATGTATACGTAGTAATGGAAGCTGGATTCAGTGACACGGAATCACTGCTTCTCTTATAACCCAGAAGAGAAGAAATTAATTTTTGTAAGCTTTGCAATTACCCACTGGTCTCTAGATGCTTACCCAAGATAGCTGAGATGTCACCACACTGGGAGAGCAGTACACTCACCATGCTTTTTCTGCTTACACAGCACACTGCCGTAGCACAGGAGCTACAGCAGAGGAGTATGGTCACCAGTGAAAGCATAATTTATTTTGAAAGAACCAGCATGTGATTGGATATCTTTCGTGGAGACTGTTAGTGCTAAACTTGCCCTTTGCTTTGAGCCACTAAAAGCAAAATGTAGATCACAGAATCACAGAATGACTAGGTTGGAAGAGACCTTAAAGATAATCAAGTCCAACCCATGCCCTAACACCATGGCACTGAGTGCCACATCCAGTCTTCTTTTAAACACATCCTGGGATGATGACTGTACCACCTTCCTGGGCAGACCATTCCAGTACTTTATCACTCTTTCTGTAAAAAACTTTTCCTAATATCCAACCTGTATTTCCCTTGGCGAAGCTTAAGGCTGTGTACTCTGGTTCTGTCAGCTGCTGCCTGGAGAAAGAGACCAACCCCCACCTGACTACAGCCACCTTTCAGGGAGCTGTAGAGAGTGGTAAGGTCACCCCTGAGTCTCCTTTTCTCCAGGCTAAACACCCCCAGCTCCCTCAGTTGTTCCTCACAGGGTTTGTGTTCCAAGCCCCTCACCAGCCTTGTTGCCTCCTCTGGACACACCCAAGTGTCTCAATGTCCTTCCCAAACTGAGGGGCCAGAACTGGACACAGCACTCAGGTTGTGGCCTCACCAGTGCCCAGTACAGGGGGAGAATGACCTCCCTGCTCCTGCTGGTCACACTATTCTAGGCCAGGAGCCCTTGGCCTTCTTGGCCACCAGGGCTCACTGCTGGCTCATGTTCAGCAGCTGTCAACCAGCACCCCCAGGTCCCTTTCTGCCTGGGCACTGTCCAGCCACATCCTTCCCAGCCTGTAACGCTGCAGGGGGTTATTGTGGCCACAATGCAGGACTTGGGACTTGGATTTATTAAACTTCATCTTATTTGGCTCTGCCCATCCATCCAGCATTCCAAGTCTCTCTGCAGAGCCCTCCTACCTTCCAACAGATCAACACATGATCCCAGCTTAGTGTTGTCTGCAAATTTACTAATAAAAGACTCAATCCCCTCATCAATAATCCATGTCATAAATAAAAATATTGAACAGAACTGGCCCCAGCACAGAGCCCTGAGGGACACCACTGGTGACTGTCCACCAGCTGGATGCAGCACCGTTCACCATCACTCTCTGGACCTGGCCATCCAGCCAGTTCTGAACCCAGCACAGAGTGCTCCTGTCCAAGCTATGGAAACTTTACCATGAGGTGTCCATTTAAATGATTACAAGCTTGTTCTTTCAGTCCTTCTGCAAGCCCAACTCACACTGACTTCAGTCTAGTAGCTAACAAAACAGTGCTCTCCCCTCTTTGAGTTCCAATGACAACACCATCCCGAAGAGAGCACAGCTGCAAATGTAAAAATAAAATTCTAGACTATTAAAAAAAATCCACATCTTCTTTCTCCAAATTATTATTCTTTCAAGGACTGATTTATCTGCTCCTTGACATGATATAGGAAGTTACCAGCATAGAGAGGGCATAATTTTTAGAAGGTGTCTGTTAATAAAAAGGAACAGAAATATTCAAGAATGTAAGTAGCAGAAAGTTCACTTACTACTGATGCAAGTCAATTTAAAAACCAAAAATATCCACCAAATAAGTCCTGAAGTATGCCTCTCAGAAGAATTTAATGAGATCATAAAAGAAGAAAAATATGTAACTAGTAAACAAAGATGAATTAATGCTTGAGAAAGGGAAAATGGTTAAACTTCAGCCTGCAGTAATAGAGGCAGAGAGAATTGGCATCAAAGGCATTAGTGTGGTTCTTTATCGTTAGCCAACTCGATCAGCTTGTCAGTCTTCCAAGTATTTGACTTCATGTTTGCTGTTACAGACTCCAGGAGTGATGCAGAACTGCAGGAACTGCATTTGGTTGTTTACCCTTCTGGCCAGTATCAAATATTCTGACTCAAACTGGTACATAGAAATCACACTGTGTGCGAATAAATTTATCTATCTAATAGGGCATCTCCAATTTCCTGGAATAGCTCAGAGTCCACCTGCCATACAGTGCACTGAATCTGCAAAGAACACTATCTGAACCCTAAAACTTTGTTCAAGAGAAGTGCATTTATTTCCTAACTACCATACCACTTTTCTGCTTTTCAATAAAAGGATTGTTTAAATTCCACATTTCAACCATATTTTCAATTCAACTGAAAACAGAGAGAAAGCTTTTTTCTTATTGTAAGGTTCAAGAGACAGAAAAACATTTAGGATAGTTTCTGTTGAGCTGGAAACAATTGCAAACTTATAATACAATCTCAATGAGAACAAGAAAAAGGCTCCTGAGCAGATATGAAATAATCCTTTGTCTCAGACAGAGCCTGTATTTCATTGGGAAAGGGAGGCAAGGTGCTTGACAGGAATTGCATGCCCCATCGTTGACAGTGTTCAAAGCCAGGTTGGATAAGGCCCTGAGAACCTGGTCTAGTGAAAGGTGTCCCTGTCCATGGCAGGGAGTTTAAAAGTAGATGATCTTTAAGGTGTATTTCAGCCCAAATCATTCTATGAGTCTGTAATTAACCAGGCACCTTGCTGCTATATGAGAAAGACACAAAACAGATGTGGAATGAATGAAGTCAGTCTTTAATGAGGAATGGCCTGACCTCCACTCAGCACTAACAGCAACTTATATTGGTGTCTGTCCAATTCTCTTGAATCTTCCTGTGCAGTGGAATTCATTATTTGCCTAATAAGACCACAAAAAGCTGTTCTAGGCTGTAGCTATTTGCAATAGATGTTTCTCTTCTTTGCAGGAGAAGAGATCTCCGAAAACCTAAAGTGGTACCAAATGTCATGCAAGGCTGGTAGAAACATTAAATAGCCTCTAGCTCACAGCTGCAATGCTTCTGGACTGACAGACAGCTGCCAGGCAAACCAGAGCTACAAACTGCTCTGGTTTCCAGAAGTTCACTTGGTGCTCTGCTCTCATTACAGGCACTCGGAAGATGGAATACAAGGGCAACAGCTGGCATGAGACCTGCTTTATCTGCTGCCGCTGCCAGCAGCCTATTGGGACAAAGAGCTTCATCCCTAAGGACAATCAAAACTTTTGTGTACCCTGCTATGAAATGCAGTTTGCCATGCAATGTGTCCAGTGCAAGAAGGTAGTGCTCTTATTTTGCTTATGTGAAACCTAAGGGATTGAAGTCCATCCCATTTTATATCCAAGTAGGCAGAATATCTCATTTTTGTATGTGTGAAAAGATTAAGAATTAACTGGTTTTAAGAGATTATGTCATTACAGTTCCACTTACTTGTAAAAGAAAACTCCGTGACAAAGTCAGGAGAAGCAGAAAGTAAATACTTCATCTAAAATATGAAATAAACCAGTCTTTCCCAAAGGAAGGAATTTGAAACACATCAGGTAATTCCTCCACCATGAAGAAAGGGACAGGTGAAGGAACAGTGATGAGACAAACTCTGGTAAACGCATACAAAAAGCAACATACAAAGAGTAGCTTGAAAAACAGAGTCCAGTTGAGAGTGAGATTTTACAATATATGCAGAATAAAGTACTTTTAGCATGGGGTTTCTTTTTATAAATGAGGAATTACAATAAAGCACTTGCATGATTTTCTCAAGGTCAACTCCAAGCAAAATTGTAATCTTGCTGTTGCTAAGGCTCCTTCCCCTCCTCCCACCTGCAAAAATCTCATCAACCTTCCTCTTTACCAAATCAAAAGACAAACTTGCCACTCTTAAGAAAACACTTTCTTGTCTTTGTTTTTTTCCTAAAACAGGCTATCACCACAGGAGGCGTTACCTACCGGGAGCAACCATGGCATAAGGAGTGTTTCGTGTGTACTGCGTGCAAGAAGCAGCTGTCTGGACAGCGCTTCACCTCCAGGGATGAGTTTGCATACTGCTTGAGCTGCTTCTGCAACCTCTACGCCAAAAAGTGTGCTGGATGCACAAACCCAATCAGTGGTAAGTCTCTCGTGGCTGGTGCTTTTACATTTTGTGGCTGTTGTGTGTGTTGAGTTGCTACTAAAGGCAAAACTAAACAAAAAGTCTGACCTGGTACGAGAGATTCCCAACTAAATCTTTTCATGGAACTCCAACTAGCCATTTTTGAGGTTAAGCAAAAGACAATTACTACTGAGACATTTTTCCCATTTTTTTTTCTTTTGTACAGCTTCAATACACCTGATGATAACTGCCATAGCCTCAAATTCTGGAATGCTTTTTTACTAACCTCATATTTCCTTCAGAGCTATGAATCAAGTCATGACACATGACAGACTTCTTTTTTAATTATCTAAAATGCACCTCTACAAGACATAAATTAACATACTCAGGTGCCATAAAACATTCTGTAAAAAACTACCAGAATTCTGTTCAGAGTCAGGTGCTTTGCTTTTCTTCTGCTGCATGTTGCAGGGCCATTCCTTGGAAGTTAATTTCTGCCATTATCACTAGGGATAACAGCCTTGCTCATTAACTTTGCTGAAAGAAACAGAAGTATTTGAGAACGAAAATGTTAGTCACTACAGAATAAGGATGGCAAAATTAGCACAGCGACAAACAGAATTGCCACAATGGCATCTTTTCACTGCTGTGTGTCAGATCTCCATGTCAGTCTGCATGACCTGATGGCTGACCTGCCATTGTTTTCTTGTAACAGAATGATTTTGCTTTTCAAACAGGACTCGGAGGAACCAAGTACATCTCTTTTGAAGAACGGCAGTGGCATAATGATTGCTTTAACTGTAAGAAGTGCTCCCTTTCATTGGTGGGTCGTGGCTTCCTCACAGAAAGGGATGACATCCTTTGCCCTGAATGTGGAAAGGATATTTAAAGCTCAAACTAAGGGGTGAGGAAGAAGGGAGGAAAGCTGTGCTTGCAATATATAGTCTGAAACACGTGGATGTTCAGAGCTAGCTTTGCCACTCTGTGTCTCACTGTACTATTAACATTTCTTAACCTTTTCCTTTATACTCTCCAAATCTGGAGGGAAAACATCTTGAGAATCTCTAATAGCAGTGTTGGTGTTTAAGATTTCTACCAATAACAAAAACGAATGCAAAACCCATGATGTAAAACTAGTTGGCTGTTTTTGACATAACGTACCATTTTTAAGATTTTTTCCTAAAAATATTCCTGTTACAAGCAAGTGATACAGTTCAAGGATAACAATGGCCACACACAATACATTAATAGGTGGATATCCAGAAGCCTTCTGCCCGCTGAAATCAATGGCAAAGGCCATTCAATTCCAATAAGGCTGGTGTTCTTGAGCTATGTGACAAGAGTGTGCTGTCAAGTCTGTAGAAAGACTGCAAAAGTAGAGCATGTTTCAATGTACATGGATTTGTGACATGCCATAAAAAGATAATGATGAAACAGTGGAAGTGGGAGTGCTTCATGACAGGTACATATTTTATTGCATGTCTAGGCGATCATTATGTGAAGTACAAGTTCTGATTGACAGTGTCAGTATTACAGTTAGTTGACATTACACTGCACATTGTATTTTTCAAAATAAAACTGTTTAAAATAAAACTGTTTAAAACAAAACTGTGATTGTGGCTTAATTGTATTTACATAATATTTACAAAAATGATTTCACATTCTGAAGAAACACAATGCATACAAACACAACCCTTTTTGCACCCAATTTTTGGGAGTGTGAAGTTTAGACAGTTCTCAGAAGGGCCCTGCTGTACAACATAGTCTTTTACTAATTGAAGTCAGTGGGAAAACTACCAGCAAAAATGAACAAGTGTGTGAAAACACACACTGTACTGACTGCAGCTGATAAAAATGTGTTCATAGGCTCTAAACTCAAGCCCAGGATATTTTTCTTCTCAGCAAGCAAGGAGGTCAAGACAACTCAAAAGACATCCATCTATCTTTGCAAAAGTCAGAAGTTTAACTTCTATAGTAGGGCATGCTTTAATTTTGTTCTCTATTGGGATACATAATACTTTTTGTTGTAGCATAATTTCTGCTATGTTTGCCACAGCAGCAACTGTCAGCAACAGTGTGCTAGCAAGACAGTAACATCAAAAGGAAATAATACAAAGGAAGATAAACCCTTTCCCAAAGCAAACTGCAAGAAATATGGCCATGTTATGTGATGCACAGTCCCAGTACACCTTCCAGATGGAATTCATTTGTGTTCAGAAAAAGGAGCAAAGAAATATGTCACACCTCCAACAGGAATCTTCAGATGTGAAATCAATATTTAGGAATATACTTACTCTGTGTGCTACTGGGTAGGGGAAGTTTGCTCCTTGAGTTTGTCTCTTAGTACCAAGTGCAAAGTGCTCACAGGTCATTCCCCTCATTAATTCAACCATCTAAATAGATGTATCAGATCAGATTTAGTTTATTGCACACCATTTGAAGAACTTGGCTGGCTGACATTTTTGAAGTGCACACTGTGCTAATCAGAACTCAGTGAATGATTAAATTCTATTCCTTGGTGATTTCATTCTATGATGAAAGCTGTAGCAATAGCCACAAAAATCCCTCTTTATCCACACCTCTGAAAGGAGAGCAAACTCCTCACTCTCTCCTCAGGGGTCTGCCAATCCCCAGCACACTGCAGCTCTGCTCTAGTGCTTTGCAGAGAGAAGAAAGATTCCTTTGAGCTAAAGGGGTAGTGCCCCTGTACTTGGCACTGATGAAAACCCACATCTTGAGTCATGTGCTCAGTTTTAGGCCCCTCATTACAAGCAGGACAGAGGTGCTGGAGTGTGTCCAGAGAAGGGCAATGGAGCTGAAGGGCAATGGAAGGTGCTGAAGCTGGGAGTTGCTTAGCCTGGAGAAAAGAAGGCTGAGGTGAGACCTTACTGCTCTCTACAACTGCCTGAAAGGAGATCATACCAAGGTGGGGCTTGGCCTCTTCTCTCAGGCAGCTTGTGATAAGGAGAAAGCCTCCAATTTTGACAAGGGAAGTTCAGGCCACATATTAGGAAAATTTTCTTGACTGGATGTGGTAAAGCAGTGGAACAGACTCCCAGGGAATGGTGGAGTCACCCACCATCCCTGGAAGTGTTCAAAAAACACAGACATGGTGCTTTGTGATACAGTTAGTGTGCACGTGGAATTCAGTTGAAGGTTGGACTTGATGACCTTGGGAAGTTTTTCCCAACCCTGATGATTCTCAGGCAGTAGGAGCAGCACAGCTTGCACCTTGCCTCCCAACTGCTACAACAGGTAGCAAAATGGCCCCAGCTTTGGGGAAAGGTAGGTGAAACATGCAAGGCTGGAAAGCATCCCAGCCTGGAAACAGGACTGCTACCATGCAAGAGCAGCATGATGCTATTATTCCAGCGCAGTTCTGCATATCCCTCCTTAACACATACCAACACACACATGCTCCTAGCAACTGGGACCACACAAAATACATCCTAGACCACTGACAGGAAAACAGCCACAAAACAAAATTCCCATCAGACTGTTACACATGTGCAAAAACCAGCACTTCATGTGATACTAACTGCTGCTACAGCTGCAAAGCAGCTACTGACCCTTTTACCCTTAAAATGCTGATTACATCAAGTCCACTGAAGTATAACTGTATAAAATTAATAAGCTTAATTACATCACAAAAACAAGGCAGCACTATTTTGTTTGCTTTTAATTTAATTTATTTAAATAGGATAAGGCTACTTAAAAGACAAGTCTTTACATAAAAAAATGTACATTACGTTAAAGTTTGCTGTACTCAAGTACAAAAACTGCACAAGTGTTTAGTAAAAGGGAGAGAGCACACCATTTCAAAACACACATTCTTACCATTGTACAGCATTCAAGAGGTGCCTTTTACATTGTAAGAGTGAATGAAGAACTTCTGTAAAGCAGAGAACTAAGCTACAGTTTTTGGTTTCAATATAAAACAATGTTAAAAATGTAAACAAGCTTTCAGACCACTACCAAACTTCTTTTACTGGGTTAACTAAGTGGATTCAGAAGTTGATTCTTTTTTTGCTTTACCAAATCTGGGAGCATTCTTATTATTCTTATTTACTATCCATATCTAAAACTGATCTAAATTGGCTTCACCCTGAGCCACTGAGTTTTAATAAAAATGTTTCCACCAACTTAATTGGATTTTTGCCCTGTGAGGCACTACCAATAATCCAGATGAAACACCAAATTTCACAGAAAACCAAAATCCATCTTAAATTATCACAGGAAGGGAAAACAGGTTTGTGGGGTTTTTTTTAAAGTGCAATTACATGTGTTAATGCTCTCAAGGTACTTCTGTCTTCCTATCCACATCTCTCTTCAACTGTCTGTAGGCTGAGAAAGCACTGGCCTGCATTCCATTGGTTTTCCCCAATATTTTATCAATAAGCATGATTGTAACCAGGAAAACAATCAAATTTCCTACACTAGCACATTTTTACATTTAGCATGTAAAAACTATGCCAGTGTACTTAAGAGAACGTGGCACTAATCCATTCACTACTTCCTCTCGAAGTTTCATATCAGTCTAGTCATGTATTTCCATCTGTGCATTCCTTGTTTCATATATCAAGAGAAACTTCAATTTGAAGTAATGCTGTTAAAATAGTTCATCTCTTATTACCAATCTAACTTGCACTGCAAATTCTACACTCCTGTGCAACAAAAAGGAAAAAAAATGTCTGTAGACTATCTTATCAGCAGAATGGTCAGTTTTATCACCTAAATTAATTACCTTTTTAAAGCCAAGAAGGCTCTAGGGATCACTCTAAATTTCAACAGCTATTTTAATATTTAATCAGATGTGGAATAAAACTGAATCTTAGTGAAACAATGTGTGAATCACAGTGACATGGAGGAGATGAACTATAATAATCCTGAAAACTAAGAGTGGAGGGCTTAGTATAGTGTAATATCACCACCTTTTAAAGAAGTAATTAACTACTTGGTGTACAAGAGTGGATACTTTTAAGGTGACTGGTGATAGCGACTCCAGCTTTACAACAGGGAGTTGTTAAACTTGTTAAAACTTCACAGCAATCTGAATCTCTGTAAGTCTGTAAATTTTAAAATAATTTTATTTCAACTGTTTAAATATGACCTATCTATTTGAAAATATGGAAGTAATATTCATGTTTCGAGCACCATTAGCTACTTCATGGCCATGTAACATGCTGGATTTTCTTCTTTGCTTCTGAAGGCTTTAGGTCATTCTGGAATACAAGAAAATATATAATTACTCTTAGAGATACTGTCCAAACAGGAGTCAGTCATTAATCTGGCATATTTCAATCTGGTACTATTACAGTGTTCAGCTACAGGCTACCACAACAGCTTTCTATTGCCATCTTGTGGAGAAAGCTAAATATCACAGAATTTCTCTGGTGAAGATAAAAATAGAGCCAATGAATTTAAGTACCTGCAAATCATACATGTGTTTTGGTTTTCAGCAACCTACAATTAAATATTCTTAAATATTCAAAAAATTCTTTCAGTTATGCAGCTTAGAAGCAGGTACATACTGGAGTCTCAAAACATACTTCTGAAGTTATTTCAGGTTGTCTTCTTAAAATACTTTTTGAAATGGATTTGTATAGGGAAAATTCCCCAAATACACAACTAGGAAACCAATTTACTTTCATCAAATAGTAAAAAACATTAAAAAGAAGAAAAAGAAAATCTGGTCTTCCTTTGTAATGACCTGGATAAAAAGAAGAGAAATAATTGCCAAAGCCTCAGATGAACTCATCTTTCAAGGCCCCCTGCCCAAAGAAACCTGTAAAAATCAGGAAAGCCCAAAGCAAAGAAATGGCAGATGAAGTGGTAAAATAATTCCCTTTCATCGTCTAAGGTAATAATAAAAAAAAATCTGAGAAATTAGAGCTTTAAAGGTTCATATAAGCAGAGAAAATACAGGTATATGAGTTTTCAAGAGCATACTGCAACACACTGGTTCAGGAAGCACAATCTGGAGATCAATCGCTCTTCTCTTTAAAATACTTTCAGTGTTAGTTTATTTACAGGAATCCTGTGGACTGCAACCATTGAAAGGTTTAAGGGAATTAGACCCAAAGATAATAGGGACAGTTCTGTGCTATTCATTAAATTTTTCTTGAACATCAAGGAACAGTCACTTGCTTGGAGACACAGTTGCCTTTACTGTCATTACACTAAAAATAGATCAGGCTTTACAGCTATCTGCCAAGTAGACTGATTCTTCCTGACAGCATCACTTTCTATTCAACAGCACATTTAAATTAAATGCAAAGAAGCTGTCAGGTGTATACTAAACAAGCTTCAAAAGCTCTGTAGGTTTACATCTGACCAATATTTGGAAGAGTTCTAAATACTGAAAGAAGTTAGTAATACTGGTAGTAGGAAACACACCTCTCAAGCATAAATTCCATTCAGAGCCTTAGCCATGATTCTTTTAAAAGCTGCTAAAGCTGTCTTTCACAACAGCCATGTTGTTTTGGTACTCATGTTTAACAGAAGTCTGATGAAATGTACCAATCCATGCAGCAGAATATTACCTGCATTCTTTCATTAAAGGATTTTTAAAAAATACATTAATATTTTCATATATTATTATCAATATGAATGTTTTATTGCATCTCATGATGCAATATTGAGAAAACAAAGTTCAGTATCATGTCTTAGGAAAATTCTAATCAACATAGCTGCACACTGTATATCTAAAGCTCCCCCTGCAGTTCAATAGATATTTCTATTTCTTCCTTTGAAGCCCAGATTTATTCCAGATATTTCCGCATTCCAGTGGAAATGTGAAAACTCCTTCATTTGTATCATGAAGGAATACAACACAAGTGTTAAGACCTATGTCTGTATTGTGGCATGTTTTTAAGAGATAGCCCAGTGCTCCTTGCTCATTGACAAGCCCTGTAATCACACCATTGCCAAAACTAACCACTGCTCTTTGTCCCATCTGGCAGCTACACTCAGCACCATTACCTACACAGAAGCTTCCTACTGACAAGTACAAACTTCCTTCATTCTGATACTTCCCAAACTAGCTACACTTTACTAATACTCACTGTTTCTAAATACTCTACTGGAGGGGGATAGAATATAAGAAAACAAAGATAGTGTAGAGAGTAAGGGACGGAGTTGCAGCTTGGCCAATTATCAAAGATTAGGACAGGCCTGACTTTAACAGGCCACAGCCATAACCAATGAGAAGAAGAGTGCTATAAAAGAGTGGGTTGGTTGGTTGAGAAGGGACATGGAGCCAGTTGGCTACTTTGTGAAGAAGAAAGAGTCAGTGCTCTGAGGAGCTGCCCATGAGAAACACCAAGAGGGTATGAAACTTTTGTGATAAGGAGACAACAGTATGGAACCCCTGCAGTAAGATGCCAACACTCTACTATGACTCCAAAACAAAATCATCCTGAAAACTCTTGCAAGGTTCTAACTTTAGATTCTTTAAATCTCAATTTAAAAAAAGCTGCAAAATGAGATACCGCACAAACATACCGGCAAATCAGATTCCTCTTTTGGAACAGACCTCTTTAACTTCACAACAGTAGTTCCTGCTATTGGAGACAAAGGGTAAACCTTCAGACCAGTCAACACATTGCTGTCAGTCTTTGAAACACTGTTCTGCTGAGCCTCCTTATTCCTTATTCCCAGCTTAGCGTCCTCTGACAAACTGGAGGCAGAAAGGTATGTGGAGGCATTGGAAGGAACTGATAATCTCCTAACTGTGTTGGTAGTGCTGCCAGCTGGAGGAGGCTTCAGGCGATCGGCAGCTCCGTTCTCCGTCTTTTTCACCTTTATGCTTGTACTTGTCGAATTGCCATCAAATACAATCAATGGCCGTTTCCTTAAACCTTCCACTGTCTGAACACTGAAAATACAAATCATAAAATTCACAGAAAGGTAGGTTAGATGATCAAAAAATAGCATATCCATGACATGAGTAGTGAAAATTAATTTTATCCTCCCTGAAGAAAACATACATCCCAAAATATTAATATTAAACTCTGAGATACTCCAAACTTAAATAAATATACTTATATACACTTACAGATACTGAAATAAAAATAAAAAGCAATAAAAATCACTTCCAAAAATTAAAGGTGAAAGGGGCTGTGTGAGGAGCAGTGCTTCTCAGCAAGAAGGGTTGTGTGAGGAACTGTCTAAGCAGACAATTATAGCTGTACAACCAAAGTCACCATGCTTCTACCACTGCAGTTACTCTAGAGTAACTACAGAGATAATAGATGTGAAGTATTTCAAAAGATGAGTACTTAAGGAACAGTGTGCTGCTTTACCTGCAGGAACAGCATCTCATATTCTGATACTTCTAAAATTCCCTGTTTCCACTCTTATTCAAAATCATAATGTTAAGGTAAATCCAAAAGATTGTTAGCTAAGAAACAAAAACACTAAGGGAAAAAACCACACCTTTTTAAAATAAGTCTTCTTTGAATAGGAACCTTAAGTGGATTTAATGAAATTATTTTAATAGTTTGTGCCTTTGAACCTATGTGTAGTCAGAGCAGGCCAGTTCAGTAATCACGGATTCATTAAAAGGAATATTATCAAGGTCATATCAAAACACTATTATCAGAAAATATGTTGACTGAGAAAAAAATAAAGTACAAAGTCAACATAACTCACACTATATGAATTCAGAGTTTTAAAAATGCGATGCTCAAAAATGACAAAGAGAAAGTGTTTGGAAAGTGCAGATTTAACAAATAAAAAACCCAAACCACCATCAAGACATATGTTTAAAAACTTCAATTTTCAGTTTGGATAAAAAAACTTTTTTGCATCTATTTCAGCACACTAACAGTTTCCTGCCCAAACACTTAACCTCACACTTTCATCCTCAAGTCCACAGATGTAAACAAACTGAGGTACTCTAACCTCTTATGCACATGGAAAATAAACCGGACAAAAGGCAGCTCAGTGTTTTAGCCACTGCTACAATTTTAAAAGACACCTAAAATCTGAAAAAAACATCTAAAAAACCCCAAATCACTTGACAGAATTTGTTTAGCTCTTCACAGTTAGAAACCTCAGCAAAGCTAAAAGAGACTCAAGACATTAACAAGCTGTAATACAGAAAAACTACAGGAATTTCCATCCACCTTTCCTCAAGATTTACTGCTGAACATATCAGAATACCACTCATGCATATCACATGTCAAAGTCTTGGGCAGGTGGAAGGTTGAGAGAAAAGATTCAGTAAAACAAACTTTTGAAGAAGATTTTGTTTCTGAGCAAATACAAACAGAAAGATTTTTAAAATGAGACAATATTTATTTCAGAAAGGAAATGTTATTTTTGAAACAGACACACAAAATTGCTGCAGCATGCACTCCTCACTCTAGACAGAGTGGGCCCCCCCTGTCCAGAAGAAAGCATGGTTAAATATGCTTTCAGCACTTTCCTTAAACACTGCAAACACAATTATTAATTAGCAATTATACAGTGAAACAAAAAATATTTCCTTTCTCCTCATTATAAAGTACCTTGAAATGCACCAATAACTCATTATAAACACACTCTGGGCGATGAAGGAATGATACCAGTTCTCTGGATCAATACAGACTGGGGGTGAAGAGATTGAGAGTAGCCCTCCTGAGAAGGACTTGGGGATACTGGTGGATGAGAGGCTGGACACGAGTCAGCAATGTGTGCTCACAGCCCAGAAAGCCAAACATGTCCAAAGCAGCGTGGCCAGCAGGTCAAAGGAAGTGATTCTGCACCCCCTACTCTGCTCAGGTGAGACCTCACCAGGAATCTGGAGCTTCTGCAAGAAGGACATGGAGCAGCTCCAGAGGAGGGTTGTAAAATGATCATAAGGAAAGGTTTGAGAGAGTAGAGGCTGCTCATCCTGGAGAAGGCTCCAGGAAGACCTTATTGCAGCCTTTCAGGACTTAAAGGGGAAGTATAAGAGACAATTCTGTGAAAAGAAGCACTATAAGCTAGATAGCATTAATAACATTTAAATAACAAAAGAAAAAAAATTATCTTCTCCTTTTTTCTATTTTTGCAGTAGTAGAATCTAACACTTCTGACACAGGCAAGCCAACACAGCATTCTCTGTAAACTGTAACAATATCCAAAAGCTGTACAAGCTTCCCTAATCAGGCAAAGATTAAACAAAATGCATTGTCCTAAATTGTCCAAGTCCAGCCCAATAAAGCTGAATTACCTTTTCTTCTCACTTTTCAAGTCATTTTGTTGTCTTTTCTTTTCCATCATTCTCCCCCATCTACTTTTTGGCAAGTCACGCTGAGGCAGGGGAATGGCATGCTGAATATAGAGATCAGTGAGCCCATCTTTGTCCATCTTTACATCATTCTCACCTAATATATTTTTCTGTGGGGAACAGAAAAAGAATTGTTATTTTTATGACAAATTCAACATTCAGCCATCTGAGTGGCATAATTTCTTAATTCAAAATCCACTGTATTGTATTGGGCCAAGGTTCCAGAAGTAAAGGGGTGGCTAGGATGATCAGTTTGGAGGGGCCATGAACTGCTCAGTGCCAAGAACAGCCTGGTCTCCTCCCTTCCTACTGTCAGCTTCCTTCATTTTCTGTGTGGATTACACTCATCCTGTCCCTTCAGTGAGGCAATGGGAAACACAGGATGTTTTGGTCAGTGCACAGTGGTTTCTTTTTCCACCACCTGCCAGTGTATTTCTTTCACATGTCTCCTCATGTGCCCCTTCCTGTGTGTCCTTTAGAGTTTCCTGCCCCCAGTGTCTGTTGCTCCTTAAGTGCATTTGAGCACAGGTGCCATGAGCTCCTCTGCTTCAAATTCAGGGGTGTGATGGGCTGCTTTCTTCAACAGTGTGAGAGACATGGACCCAGCTGTGACCAACACTGGGCAGTCATTCACCTTTGCCCACACAGGTCAACCCTGTAGCCTCTCTCTACCCAAAATACTGCAAGGTTTCCCAAGGAAAACAGCAGCCAAAAAAGGGAAAAGTTATGATAGACATACTGTTGATGGCTGATGTTTTCATGCACTCTTAAACATGCTTCCCTGAATCCAACTACAATACCAGAGCTCTTTTTCACATGACTAGAAAACAGACAACTAGAATGTAATGCAAGTTGAACTTTTGGATGTAGAACTGTGTTATTTTCCCCAAATCCCCAAGAATAATGGAGATAAGTTTCATCCCAACATGAGGAAGAAGTTCCTTAGATTAAAGATGGCAGAGCACTGGAACAAGCTCCCCAGGGAGGTCATGTACTCTCCCTCTCTGGAGACATTCAAAACCCACCTGGATGTGTTCCTGTGTCACCTGCTCTAGGTGACCCTTCCTTGGCAGAGGGTTTGGACAAGATGATCTCCAGAGGTCCCTTCCAACCCTAACTGTGATTCTAGGAACCACCAGTTAGAACACCAGTTTTCTTTCTAATTGTGTATTGGGTTGTGAACATTTCTTGGTACCTCATGCTAAATTTATGGGGTGTGAAAAAGACTCCACTAACATCCTACAAATTGAGGTCATCAAGAGCAGGTCAAGCCTCTGCCACTACTGATTCTGGCCACATTCCATGACTTCTGATGTTGGCCTGAAACCTGCCTGTATAGGCTGCATGGACAAAAGTATATGAAAATTCTTTCAGCTTATACAACACCCTGAAACTTTAATTACTGTTGTTTCATGCACCTGAAATTTTCAGCCGAGGTAGTAACTAGTATTCCAAACAACATCAAATAAACCTTTTTATGGTCCTAAACTGTTTATAACCCACTTTCAAACTCAATTATTTTCCAACTATCAAGTATCAATATTTACGCATTAAAGCATTAGCTTGATGGATTACACAGGCTGCATTTCTTTATCTCACAGACTGTTAGGGTTGGAAAGGCGCTCCGGAGATGATCTGGTCCAACCAACCTGCCCAGGCAGGGTCACCTAGAGCAGGACACACTGGGTATGGACGTGGCAACTTTAACAGTGTAAACCTCATCCTTCCACAGCCACTTTTACTGTATGCAAACACTGTCTCGATTTGGGCAAATTGCTTTTTAGCACCCTCGGTGTTCAAGCACAGCCCCTTTGCAAACACGGAGACATCTCCCGCGCCAGAGGCTCCTCTCTGCGAGTTCAGGGTGTCCAGAGCACCGACTTGGTGCCTGCTCTTCCCTGAGCGCCGTGACTCTCTTCCCCCCGCCTCAGGGGCCGCAGCTCCGCCCGGCCCGGCTCCCCGGACGCACCTGCTCCAGGGTGAGCCGCAGGAATTCCTCCGAGAGCAGCTCCGGATGCAGCAACAGCAGCTCCGACTCCGAACGCCCAGACCCGCACTCCTCCTCGCCACCGCCGCCGCCCGCCCGGGCCCTTCCCTGCGCCGCCATCTTCTTCCCCCGCGGCCCCTTCCCGGACTCCCACAATCCCGCGCGCGGAGGGAAACGCGTCTCCGGAGCAGCCGCGCGCCGCGGTGGCGTCACGGCCGGAGCGGGGCCGGAGCGGCGCCGGAGCGTGGCGGGGAGGGCCAGCGGGAGCCGGGGGTGCACCCTGCCGGGTCGGCACCGCTCCGCGGGGCAGCCGGGTCAGGGGAAACATACAGGTCACAGAATATCCTGAGTTGGAAGAGGCCCACAAGAATCACCGAAGTGCAGCTCCGGCCCCTACGCAGGACAGCCCCAAGTATTACGCCCCGTGTCTTAGAGTGTTTTCCAAATGCTTGAACTCTGTCAGGCTTAGTGCTGTGACCACTTCCCTGGGGAATGTGTTCAGTGCCTGACCACCCTTTGGTGAGGAACCTTTTTCTGATATCCAACTTAAGCTTCCCCTGGTATGGCTTTAGGCCATTCCCTTGGGGCCTGTCACTGGTCACCAGAGAGAAGAGATCAGTGCCTGCCCCTCATGAGGAGCCTGTAGAACCATGATAATGTCTTTTCTCAGTCTCCTCCAGGCTGAACAAAGTGTCCTCAGCTGCTCCTCACACGGCTTCCCCTCAAGGCCCTTCACCTTCGTGGCCCTACTTTGGATGCTTTCCAATAGCTTTATGTCTTTTTTTATACTGTGACACCCAAAACTGCCCCAGCCCTCGAGGTGAGGCTGCCCCAGCTCAGAGCAGAGCAGGACAATCCCCTCCCTTGCCCAGCTGGCTTTGGCACCCCTGATGGCCCCCAGACAGGGTTGGCCCTCCTGGCTGGCACTGCTGGCTCATGTTCAACTTGCTCTCCATAGATCCAGGGTTCTCCCATCCCAGGTGCAGAATCCAGCACTCGCCCTTGTTAAACATCATACAGCTGGTGATTGCACAGCTCCAATTTGTCTGGGTTTCTCTGCAAGGCCTCTCTGCCCTTGAGGGAGTTAGGTGTTGCTGATAAGGTGAGGTCACCACCCAGCTGATAGCATGGAACCAACGGGGAGAACATCTGTTTTATTGTCATTCTGTCAGCATACCAGAATATGAACGCCGGATCTTTGCTATGGAGTTAAACACGATCTCTGTCCTGCCCATAGTTGTGACACCCACTGGTTAATGCTGCTTGATAGGCAACAACAAAAGCTGCTTGGCAATTCCGAAGTACAATAGCTGCCTGCCCATTGGAGTTTGTCACCCGCTTGCATGTTTAAAAGCAGAATAGAGAATTACAAATGGTTACATGTGTAAATAACCATGTCGTTTTTACAACATAAAATTACAAGGTAATTTGAAGTACTTGATGCATTTTACAGAATTGCAAGGCACAGACAACAATGTAACACAATAAAAGTACATCCACGTGGAAGGAGTTGAAGATACCATGTTTATGTATGTCGCTTTAGAGCCTTCATATATGCAGCACTTCAAAAGGCATAAATTCAAATTTTCAATATTTAAAAATTATTTAAGTGTACAAGTAAATAGTAACATTATATCATATGGCTTCCTCAAAAGTGTCTTCTGGCAGTATATACAATTTGTTCCCTTGTGCTTTTTCTCTTCGGGGAAGCTGCATCCAAGGGGAAGCACAGGCTGGGTGCCAGGGCTGCCCAAAGCCCAACTTCATAGTTCTGTGCCCAGCAGGCACACAGCTATAGACTATTCTATTTTCATTTTCTCATTCATTTCTCACTTCAGCCAATTATGTCACAAAATCAACTGAACTCAAGTAATCTTGTAAATGAATATAACTTTTAGGGTGAATGTTCAGCCTGGATTTTGGTGCTTATTTCAATGAATGAAATTACTTTCTTGTAAATTACATGGATCATCTCCCTCTTCCTAAAGAACTTGTAAGTTCTGCCTCACAGAAACATATCCTTGCTAACTGAATTCATTGTGCTGATCAAGAATTTTACTCTGTGATTTTCTTAAGTTACTATTTACTTTGTAGGCATTTGTATCCAAAATTATAGTTCCTCTTTGACTAACCAAAGCATGTCCTCTCACAATAAAGTTCTGAAAGAGATGAAATGCAAACAGTCTGATAAAAATATAATGCTTGTTTTCCAATTGCTGTAAAAATAATAGAATTTTAATGCGCTATATTGTCTTCATAGATTTGTTGAGTGATCCTATTGCATTTCATAGTAGAGTTAGTTTTTGTATTTTTTTGTTAATGCAATAGGGTAATTTTAAATAAATGATACCAGGTACCATTTTCTATTATTTTTCTTTTTAAGATTTTACAATTAGAAAAAAAAATGCTTTGCATCTGTTCTGATCCTTGCTCTTTACTTTGTTCATTAGGTGAATGTGTTGTCCCAAAATAGCTTCTTTCACTCAGTGAGCAAGAGGTCAATCCACACAGAGAATTGAGAAATTTAAATTATTTACAGTTCTGTGCAGAAAGATGTGCTGGGCAGCAAACCCACAAAGCCAGCATGATGACCATCAAAACTTACCATTTACATATTTTAGCAAACAAAGGCATTAATGTTCATTGGCTACAAATTCCATAGCTCTTTTATTAATTAATCTTCTATTGGTCAATTATTCCCTCGCTTCTCATGCTGATTAACCTGCACAGTCTTCCTCTTCTCTTGAGCCGGTGGCTTTCTTGGGCCGTGAGTCAGTGATTGTAGCTCTCCCCCTGCCGGAATTACCTTTTACCCAGTCGGAGCTGATTCCAGCAGAGTTGATAAGCAGGCTTTGTTAGTTTCTTCCTTATCTTGGGAATTCTGCCAGATGTATTTGTGGCCCACAAAGTCTGCATTCTTTGTGTCCACTATCAGGAGCACACCCTTCTCGCCAAGCTGTGTTAACCTCCTCCTAGGTCACTGAGGCATGTCAAGCCCTAAACTTTAACAAGGCAATTCTACCGATAAGTAATTTATCTTGCTAACATTTAATAATTGAGAGTTTTATTCATATATATATATATATTTATTTATATATAAAATAATCTTAGATTCACAGAGTCTCAAAGAAAGGGATTGAAAAGAGTCCTTGGCTCTGTATTTGGGAATTGTTTGTGTACTTAGTGTAAGAGATTTCTAAGTTGATCTTTTGGGACAGTTATGGGATGTTCCTTGATCATTGAGTCTAGGACATGTAAGGTGTCTCTTTGTGATCTGGATATTACATTTCCTATAACTATATTTGATTAACTCTGAAGTGTATTTGACTTTTGTTGTTGGTTTCTCTTCTTCAGTCATGTAGTCACCAGCTTTGGTTTAATTTTAGTAGTCTCTAGGGAATTTTGAGGGGGTTTTTTCCATTTTTTTTCCTTGTTTTTATTTTCTCTCTGAGGATTTTTATAGTTTGTTTATCTCTGTTTCCTCAGGGAGGTCTCAACTCTGCTAGATACCCTCCTCACAGGGGAAGATTTGTTTCACCTCTTCTCCTCTGTCATCTACTTGCAGACAGCGGTTTGAGTCATTTCATTTCCCACACATTAGTATTGATCCACAGCCCTCTGAAACCATGGGAGTCCTGTCACTGGCACCAAGGCATTTGGGATGAAATTCTTACATTTTGAGACATGCTCCTTCCTATTTGATTATTTTCTTCCCTTTAGGGAGTGTAGCTACGAGAACATTGTTACTATGATATTTTCTGAAAAATCCCTTTGCCAGGATTTTTTCTCCCAAGAAGCTGAGAAGCCTCAGAAAATAAATGAAAACAATAATTATCTGATTGCTTGGAATGTGGTCTGGAGGTTGCTGGAGTTGTAGCCACAGGTTAATCGGAGCCCGCGCACGGTGCAGGAGTGCGCGCAGGTGAGGGAGCGGAGCGGAGGTGAGGGAGGCAGGGTGTTGCTCTCCGAGGCGGGGAGAGCACAATGTAATGCAAGGTTATTGCTTAACTGGAGCGGGGGAGAGCTGCTTCCCACTTCTTGCAGGAAATGAGTGCGTGCGGGGTTATTATTGCGCTTAAAAATCAGTGCCTACTAGACTGATAGTTTTCTTGACTGTTGCTTTATTTTTCTCTGACAGGAAAACATCCCCATTATCTTGTTTCCGGGCTTCTTACATCTAAATGTAGTATAAGAAATACTATCTGTAACTATGGGGTGGCCTCTTGCACTTCAAAAGAACAGCA
Source organism: Geospiza fortis (assembly GCF_000277835.1). Taxonomy (NCBI): domain Eukaryota; kingdom Metazoa; phylum Chordata; class Aves; order Passeriformes; family Thraupidae; genus Geospiza; species Geospiza fortis. Next base: position 6,000,401 of record NW_005054315.1, read on the forward strand.
TGTTCTGTGGAACCTGTTCCTTTGCAGTGCTCACTGGCCCCTAAGGTTTCATTAATGAGAACAAAAGAAATGCTAAAAAAGAGGTTATGTCCAGGTCATGCATGTTGGCACTGTTTGTTCCTAAAAGGTTTTTCTCACATCTTTTTTTATTCTAGAACAGATGTTTTCATTTCTTTGTTACCAGACTTATGTAGCACTATGGATTTTTTGTTCTTTCTGTTCAAGAGTCATATATCTGTTAAGATTTCTTTCATACTTTTAATTTGCATCAACTTTGATTTAGGAAATTCTTTTGGACTTTTTAACACATCTAGGTCAGGAGTAGAATTCTGCATTTTTCTCAGTGGCACATATTCACATTTTTACTTTGGGCTACAGGAACATTAGCTGAGCCCTTGGCAGCTTCAGGTGTGAAAGCTGCCTGACCTCTGCAGACGGTAGTTTATCACTTCAGGCAACAAACAGGCTCTTAAGAACTGTTGGGGTTGTTTTGGCAGTCAACCTCTGGGCAGTCCTCTCTAACTTAAAATGCTGTGTTTCTTTTAATCATGTTGGAGAATAGGGTGGCTGTGTTGCCAGACTTGCATTATCATTTTACCCTCAGCTATTTCTCTAGTGCTTCCTGGGTTTGTTTGGTTGTTTGTTTGGTTGGTTTTTTTGTTGAAGATCATAACACTAATTTGCACACCAGCTGAAGATAGAACTTGAAAATGTCATGGAAGCCCAAACTAAAATCTTTTTAACTTCTTATAAAAACCCAAAAAATGAACTCTGAAGGATTTGGCACTAACGCTTACTACTGTATCTTGGGAGTATGGTTTGCTTTTAGCCATAATCTTAGTTTTATATAATTTTATTTCATGATTACTTGCAAGTTGTGTACCTTATCTTTTCTAACTCAGTTGCAGAAATTTTTGACCATAGTTTTTAGTGTTCTCTTGCAAAAACAAAGGGTTTTGTTAGATGTAGTAATTGGAAACTAAATTTGTTTTGTCTCTGTTTAGTTTCAATTTTGTTTACAGGACTAGTTTGTTGATGTTGGTTTCTCTGTTGGTCCACAGAGATTTCATTTGATGTTTTGCACCACCACTGTACATATGGAGCAGAAGTAATTGTGTGCGTTTGAGATGTTTAGTGTTGTGCCTTCGTTGGCTCAGTGAGCATTACAGACCAGTCATGACAAATTAAAAAGTGATTAAACAAAGCCAGCAGTTTCTCATTTGCTCTTCTTTGGAGTGTTGAACACAGTTGTCTGCTGGTTTCTTACAACAATAACACAAGTCTGGAGTATAATAAAATTGCATGGATGTGACGGTGGTCACAAGGGTGTTTGGGATGAAGGAAGAGACGAGATCTTTGACTCATGATCAGAAGGCTTGATTTATTATTCTATGATATATACATCTATTTAAACTGTACTAAAAAGAAAAAGAAAGGGAGAGTTTCCAGAAGCTGCTAAAGCTAAGCTAAGAAAAGTAAAGTATGATAACGCACAAGCTGGCCTTGAGAGACTCTGCAAGCCAGCTCTGCTGTGACTGGTCACTGAACTAAAACTTCCACAGGAGACCAATCACAGACCCACCTGCTGCATTCTACAGCAGCAGACAATCTATTGTTTACATCTTGTTTCTGGGGCTTCAGCTTCCCAGAAGGAAAAAATCCTAAAGAAAGGATTTTAGTGAAAAGGATGGAATGACACATGGATTGTTTTTAAAACAGTATTATCTGCTTCATAAATTGCATCTGTCCCTTGACAATGCTTGATTGGAGAGGGGTAGGTATAGTTTGTAGAATAAATATTAGAAGTGCTGTTTAGCACTTAAAGACAAGCTTTTGGAATTATTATGGTAGTGGAGAACAGAAACCCTCTGAATTTCTGTGATATTGAGTCTTGAGCTTAATGAAGGCTTTATGGGTCATGCACTCTGCATGTATTAACAAAATCAACAAGCTGCAGGCCCAAACCAACAACTTTTATTAAGAGTTGTATGATACCTTGTGTAAGTTATTATTGAACTGGCTTGGAAAGTATGTATTTCTATTGCTGGAGACTAAGGAATGTAAAATATGGGTTAAAATGGAATATACCTGTGATATTTTGTGAAGGGGCTGTGTATTAATAGGCCTACAGTGGAGTGTAAAGCAGCATGACATGTTAAATAGTAGCACTAAATTTCCTGAGAGGCCTTGCAGCCTCTCAGGAAATCTAAGACCTGAAACTTGTCTGTTTTCGTGTACAGATGATAGAAACCTGTCTATGACAGGTTTGTAAGTAACTAAGTACTGGCAATAACCTCCTGTAGTGCCAATGCCTGAGAGAGCCAATAACATGCTGGTTACTTGTGGACAAAGCATCACTTCAGAATAGCTGGGTGCTGTTGTGAATCTGTTTAAGAATAGGTTAGAAGTGGAAGCATACAACTTGATTAATTTCTGTTGTTATTAATGTGCTTGCTCTGGCTTGTGTAGTTGGGTTAGAAATAGAGTATAGACTATTAAAAATGCAGTAGTTAAGTTTTTGTATAAGTGGATGTTAAATTGCTTTCTCTGATATTTGATTCTATGTGCAGAGGTAAATAGTAGTGGTTTTTTCTCTTTAATTAGATCACCCAGAAGACACAATGAGCGTTAAAGCTTTCAAGCTCGTTTCTGCTGTTGAGCGGGAGATGTTAATGGGAGACAAAAATTACATCAACATCGAGTGCATTGAGTGTTGTGGGAAGAACCTCTATATTGGAACCAATGACTGCTTTATCTATCACTTCCTGTTGGATGAAAAGGTATCCACAGCTGGAAAAATAACTTTTGCTGCCACCAAGCAACTACACAAATACCTAGGTTTGAAGAAGCCTGTGAGCGAGTTGAAAGCAGCCTCTGCCCTCACAAGACTGCTTGTGCTCTGTGACAACACAATAACACTAGTGAACATGATCAACTTGGAGCCTGTCCCCACTGGTGCTAGGATCAAAGGAGCTGTGACATTCACCCTGAATGAAAACCCTGTGAGTGGGGATCCTTTCTGCGTTGAAGTTTGCATTATTTCGGTCAAGCGCCGGACCATTCAAATGTTCATGGTGTTTGAAGACAGAGTCCAGATAGTGAAGGAGGTGTTTACTCCAGAACAACCCTGTGCTGTGGCTGTAGATGGTTACTACTTATGCCTTGCCCTTACTACACAGTATATAATTTTGAATTACAATACTGGCGTCTCCCAGGACCTATTTCCTTATTGCAGTGATGAGAAACGGCCAATTGTGAAAAGAATAGGCAGACAAGAGTTTCTGTTGGCTGGCCCTGGAGGCCTAGGTGAGACTAAGGATTTTAATTTTTTGCAATTTTTATAACTTCTCTTTATTTCTCTGAATTTCTGAAGCAAAGCTTTACAAATTAAGTGTTATGCATAATAATGATGATTTCCTTCACAGGTCTCTATTGGAATGCTGAGATAGAAAGGGGGATGGTAAATTTTTGATTCTTAGTACTATTATAACTCTATAATACGTGTAAAAAACCACACTAAGTGTTTTTTTGTTAATGCACAAGATTTTGTGATTATTTTTATTCTCATTATGTGTTTTATTTCAATCAAAGCTTCGTTTCATTGTACCTTGCAACCCCTAGCAAAAAAAATTGTTGGGTATCAAGTGAAATTTCAGAGATTGATAGACAGTGTGTAGTAATGAGGGAGACTGGGTTTGTGGACGTTGCTACAAAATTGCTCAGTTAGTGTAGGTGAATTAATTTTTTCCTCACTTGCTATTCAGAGGAGCTCATATGAAGTCCATTTTATAGATTTTAACAGATTCACAAGAAGGTATGTTGTGCTATACTATTAGTAAGAAATTTTAGTGGAAGTTAGTTGCATCCTACCTCCTATAAAAGTAAATGCTGTCCTAACTGTAGGTGTTATCAGATTCTACCCAGTTTTTATGCTCTCATTTGCTCAATATTTTTAGTAGTATTTTTCAGCTCTGTGTTAACAGAAAATGATAGTTTAAGTTTGCAAAACCAAAGTTAAATCGTGTGAAATCATGCTCTTGTCTAAGAGATGACTGTAAGGACTATGGTAATCTGTCTAAATGGACAATATGCTGTGAAGTCAGTAATCTTGAGCTTTTTTTGGAAAAGCTGCAAGATCCCAGAGCTGACAGACCACAGGCAGAATGCTTTCATGCTGTTTGCCATATGACTCTCCTTTCAGGAGACACTGTTTATGTATTTTCCCTGAAACATTAGGAATAGCATGGCACAAATTTCACAGCCATTTAGGTTCTTAATTTGGGTTTTGGTTTTTTAATATAAATTCCAAAGAAAATCAAATGTACCATATAAATTCCAAAGAAAATCATTGCTTATATTGAAATTTTGCTTTGTGACCAGAATGCAAGATGTACATCAACTCACCAGTTTTTCTCTAAAGAAGTAGACTCTCAGTAGAATTTGAGTTTATGTGAGTTAAAGATGTTCCCAGATGAACTTGGGGTTTTTTTCAGATACAGTGCTTTTCTAAGTCATTTGGCTGCCCACTTCCTATTAAAGCTCTTGGTTCTTTTAAATATGGACCTGCATTTTTGGACATTAACTGTTTTAGTAGTGCTAGGGAAGTTAAAATTTGTCAATTAGCTGATTTTCTGAGAAGATTCCTTTCTTTCTTTAATTTTTAAGAATTTTTTAGACATGTCAAACTAGATTCTGTTCAAGTAATTTCTCTTTTTTTGTCTTTAAGAATATAATTTCAAAAACATAATTGTATTTAGTTAGGAATCAGAATTTTATTTAGTCTGACTTTTGCTGTTGTCTGGTGTAAGAGAGATACGTGTCTCTGGTGTAAGAGAGATACATGTCTACTGTAAGAGAGATACAAGAAGAGGAGGTTACTTATAAAGTACAACATCCTTGTGTAAGTAGAATGTCAGGTATGGGAGATCTTAAGCAAGTACACTTGTGCTGCTGTAAATATGCTATAAACCACTCTTTTCCTCATGATATGGGCAAGGTCTTTCTTGTACTGCCTCAGAGACCTTATTTGCTATCAACTGTATAGTTTTTCTTTGGTTAATTCACCTTTTTTCTATTTCCTGTTCTCTATTCCCTCCCCAGTGATGTTTTGACTAAGTATTATCCATCTTGCTGTTCCTCCTTGGTACAATTCCTAGTGTATTTAACACTTGTCTCTTTGAAGTTATGAAGATGATTTGGCACCTTTATAGTAGATAAGCATTGTGTATCTTGGTGTCTCAGGTGGGCCTGTGCTGTGGAATGCATGGACTTGAAAAGGTTTGATGTAAATCTTCAGTTCTAATTTTGTTTGCTTTCATATGTCTCATTGATCAAGGCATGCTGGTTTGGCAGTTGGTAGAGCATCTGTGCTAATTTCAACCTCTTTTACAGAGGTGGAGATATTCTGCATTAATGTATTTGGCTTTAGAGTGCTTGAAGTGACACTTATTTGTATTAATTTTCTTTTGAGTTAAGACTGGAATTTAGATTGGCAAAAAACAAGTGCTTAAAATGATAATCAATGTAAAACATCTATGAGTTTGTCTGTGTAACCTTTTTCTTTATCTGTACACTGGGTTTTAAACTGATTGTTAGAATTGTTCATAGCAGATCCTTAGCCATTTGGCACTTTGTTGTCTTTACTTGCAGTTAGTATTTAGCTCTTTCTTTCAAAAGCAGGAGGAACTTCATTTTTGGTGCTTCTTCACTAATTAGTTAATTTACAGTTGAAAATAAGAAATCCTTTCTGATATGTATGAAACTGCTTACTAAAATTAAGTTTTTTAGTTTGTGAAGCTCTTGTTGCATGTTTTTAATCAGATTTCCTTCTGTACAGAGGCTTTAAGTGTTTAAAATTACAGCAGACACTTCTTGATATTGGCACAGGATATGTTTCCCAGCACCAGCTGGAGCAACTGCCCCAGAAGGTCTGAAGTGTTGACTCAGGCTGAGCTCCCAGTGGAGGGTGCATCTCCTCACACCCTGAGCTGAGCAGAGGGCCTCCTGCCTCGTGCTGAGACTGGACCAGGGAAAAATATTGGCCTTGCCTGTATGTGTGCTTGGTTGAGGATTTCTGTTGCCGAGTAAATGAGATGCAGTTGGAGGTCAGCAGAGTGCATGGCACCAGAGATGGCAAAAAGGAAATTGAATCTTCTCCAGGACCCAGGCTTGAGGCTTCAACCTCCAGCTGTACAGAGGGGAAGGACAGGCTGGGTCTCTGCTGTTCTGTGGTGGCTGACACAGGAAACTCATGACTTCTGATAATGGGAAGAATTCTCTTTCTCTTCTTGCTGATCTACATCCATATAATATGCTCAGTGCTTACAGTAGCAGATGAAAAGCAGGAAGTTCTGTCCAACAAATCATCTGAGCCTGTACAATGCAGTAGCACCAGGAGGAATTAGCAAATAATAATAGTGGGAAGCTCACTGATATTGGAGATGGGGGTTTTCTCATCAATCCTGCTGGTAAGGAAGGATTGAGGAGGAGTACCTGGATTGTACCAATCACCAATGGATTGTACAGTTTGTGGTGATGGGTTTTGTCTTTTAGGACTATGGATCCTTAAATAAGGAAGAGATGGAATCCACCAGGTCAAGTGAGGCAAAAGTGGTTTTGCCATCTTGACTGAGGAACATGGTGAGTTGGATTTAGGTTAGGCATGGTAGTAGGCTGTGTTGGCAAACAAATCAGTGCAGGGTGGTGTGATAAGAGACTTCATAAGCAGCAAACAGAGCTGAAGAAGTTCTGCTTCAGGCATATGCAGAGAAAGAAGTCTTTACAGAACATTATGGTAGTGGAAGCTCTCACATTTTCTGGGAAATCAGCACAGCTGTGTTTTAACAGCTGAGATGGGAGTTAACCTTCTGAAGGGGCAGCACAGCAGCAGACAAGGAGGCCAGGAGTTTTCCAGAGTGCACTGATAGTGACCAAGGAGATGATGAAGGGGTGTGCTCTGTTGAACATCAGTGTGTTATCAGCACTGTTCTACTCAATCCAAAACACCAAAACATCTCAATCCAAAACAGCTACTAAGAAGAAAATTAACTCTGTGCAAACCCAGGGCAGAGGTCAATGTCCATCTGGCATTGACTGTGCTGAACACCATGAAAGGCAACAAAAGGAGCTTCTACAGGCATATCAGCAGCACAGGAAGGCTAGTAGAAGCCCACTGTTAAATGAGGTGGAGGGCCTGATGCTAAAGGGCATGGAAAAGACTGAGGTGCTTAATGCCTTCTTTATGTCAGTCTACTGGTATGACCTTCTTTCAGGAATCATCAGCCCTTAGGAACAATGGGAAAATCTGCCCTCAGCAGAGAGGGATCAGGTTATGGAACATGTAAATAAACTGAGCAGACAAATCCGTGGGACCTGATGGGATGTTCTCATGAATGCTTGAGGGTGATGGTCAATGTCATTTTGAGGCCAATTTATTATCTTTGAAAGATCATGATCATCAGAGGATGTTCCTCAGAACTGGAAGAAAACAAATGTTTTCACTCCTGCCTTAGGTGATCAAGAGAAAGGAACCAGGGAAGTGCAGCCGGCCCTACCCTGATCCCTCAGGAAGGCGATCTGAGAAAATCCTGGAAGCTGTTTCCAAATATACAAAGAGCAAGAATGTGATTTGAAGTAATCCATGTGGATTTAAAAAGGGGAAATTGCTTTACCAGACTGTCTTCTGTGATTAGAGGCCGGCTTGGCGAATGAGGGGAGCTGTGATCCTGTGAAGTTTAGCGAGGCTTTGATGCTCTCTCCCGTGACATCCTTTGTAGACAAACAGATGAAGAATGAGCTGGAGAAACAGCTGAGGTGGATTGAAAGCACAGCTGAAAGATTTGTAGTTAGTAATGCAGAGTGCAGGTGGAGGCCAGCCACTAGTCTTGTAGCCCAGGGGGCCAATGTGAGATCAATACTAACATCATTTTAACAACATGACTGGTAGGGAAGGGCACACCTTCAACAGTTTGCAGATGATACAAAATATTTCTGTATCTCTTGGTGCTGAAAACAGTGTAGCTTTGTTTCAGGTAACTCTTGTAATCCGTGGGTAGCCTATGCAATTTTTAATATGGAATTGGCTGCTGGCCTCATCTCAAGTTTCATCAGATGCATTCCTGTACTATAAAGGCTGTGGTTCCTGGTTGTAGTTATGTTTATTGTTATCCTTAGGTGAGAGTTGGATGAAGACAGAAAACGCATAGTTCTGCCACAGAAGCTCTAGCTATTGAAGGCAGAGGGATATAGAGAGACATTGACTGGAATGCATACCTTTTCACTTCCACCAAGGATTTTTAAAATTACCTAAAAAAGAGCTTTCTCATTAAAAAAAAAAGTTCTAATTTGTGTTAGAACATCACAGAAATAGAAAAGCCTAAGAATTAGTCTTTCAAATATAGTAAGCCCTAAGTTTACTACTGGTTAGCATATGTTTAGAGCAGGTTTTCTCCCATGTTTTGAAGTGGGATCATATAATGGAATAACAACTGAAAGCCTTTAAAACTGGACAGCACATTTTGCCTGACGTAAAATTTTACTGCTGAGTCCTAAGAATATCAAGATCTGTAGAGTAAATTAGGAATTGTATATTACAACTTAGAAATTTTCTGCAAGGTGCTCTGGTTGAAAAGCTGATCATTGTAGTGAAAAAGAACCCTTAGTCAAGGGGAAAGGGCTGATCATTTGAAAGCCACTGTAAGGGATCCAAAAGCTTGGTCTCTATACTGGAGTTCTGTAAAAGTTTACATTCTTCTGTTTTGTTTTCTCTGTTTTACTTTTTTTTTTTCTCTTTCATTCCAAGAAGGTACTTGTACCCAGCTCGCCTTGCCTCATTATCCTCTGTTTGGAAGAGATTTTGTAAATTGAATAACATAATCTTTTAATCTCTTCTGTTCTTTAGAGCTCAGACTTATTCTGCCAGCTGTCAAGTGGCTCACTGCTGCCAAAGATCAATTTTCATGGGCATGTCTTTTTAATGGCCTGAGAATTCTTGGTTTAAAGGATATGAACTCGTATTTAGAACAGAAGTTTACACTGTGCTGGTAAATATTTATGGAACTAGGCCTGAAAATTGTGACTGAAATTTCTCTTCAGTTAATGTCTCAGAATTGGGAAATATCTATATGAATAGAACCAGTGGCATGTGGTCCTAAAGCAATTTAAAATTTAAAAGTTTATTAAGCTAGGAGAAGAATGGAGGATAGAATAGACACGAGGAAAGGTTTTTTCATTGTGAAAAAACACCCTGCAAATTAACTGAAGCTTTAATCTGGTTATTCTGAAGACAGCATAGGAGTTATCACTGTAATAACAGAAAGTCTTTACTCTGCTGCTTTATACACAGCCTCTGCATTTTTTCAAATGATTGAAAATGCAGATGCTTCACAGGAAGTGACTCACCCCAAGGAGCTGGGCCCTTGTTCTCTGAAAAGGTTGGCTGTAGCAAAAGTGAAAAAGTGTAAGTAAACAATTGTTTAAATGCTCTGTATTGTTTAAATTGTTAAAATGCTCTGTAGTCATTGGACACTACAAGAACAAACACATCTGCATTGCCAGATAGGTCAGGTGGTGCAGGTCTGCAGCTCCTACTAAGGCAAGATTGTTTGAAAGCTGAGTCTCAACAAATGTTACTGTTCTAGTATGAATTCAAACTACATGGCATAATTCCTTTAAGAAAGCTCTTAAATGTACTAAACTTGAATAATTCTTGCTAGTTTGTTTCAGTATTCATCTCTTATCTGTTTTTGGCATTGTCTCCTCCTGTGCTGAAGAAGAATAAAAAAAAAATTGAACTGAATTAACCAACATCTCTGTCAGGTCCAGGGAGGTGTGTTGTGTTGTCATCATGCTGCCTTGATACTGCACCTGCTCTGAGACTTTCCATTGCTGTACCTTGGTACCCTGCTTTGTGTTGGGAAGAACAGTCTTCAATCCTCAACTAGCATGAGCCTCAGGCTTTGTTTTTCCCTTTTTTAGGCATGTTTGCTACTGTAGATGGGATTTCACAGCGCGCCCCAGTGCACTGGTCAGAGAACGTGATTGGGGCAGCTCTGTGCTTTCCTTACGTGGTTGCTCTCGATGATGAGTTCATTACGGTGCACAGCATGCTGGACCAGCAGCAAAAGCAAACCCTGCCCTTTAAAGAAGGTCACATTCTACAGGACTTTGAAGGTATTAAAAAGAACACTGTTGCATCAGTAATTCTGGAACAACCACTGAAGTCCCTTGGGTTTGTTTTTAAAACAAAGTATATAACAAGTGTGTTGACTGTTGAAACTTTTGTTGCAAGTGCTATGCTCATTAGATTCCTTTCAGACTTCAGTAATTCAAAATTCTGCACTTCTAACAAAATGTATGCTCATTAAATGTGCTGTAATTGTCAAGTTAATTGTTGGGTAGGAGTCTATGGAGTTAGAGCTTTTTCTTCTAACTTGATTATTTCTTTCAAAGGAGCAATGTTAATTTCATGCTACAACTCAGTAATTGTGATCTACAGGTATTTGTCCATTGACTATCCTGACAAAATTCTTACATATTAGAAAGGAATGCAAAAGAAAAATATCTTTTAAAATATCTGTATAAGAGGTTTAAAATTGGGTATTTCACATAGAATTGGTAACTGAAAAAATGCAAAAATTTCTGTTGATCTGTTCTTCAATTGAGAACTCTTAAGTGTGGAATATACTATGCTACTAATTCTTTTTCCAGAAAAACTACAAACTCTAGCACTGTGAACTGTATATTTCTTGTTAGATTTGATGTATGGCTTAAAATTTTCAAACATAAGCCTGAGGAAATACCTGTTAGTTAAAAGTTCATACTCTATGTAATCTGGACAATAATTTCAGTGGCCTTACCAGCTTAGTTCATCTTGAATGACTCTAGCCAATTTCTCTTCCTTTGAGTGGAACAATATCTGCTGTAACTAAATAAATTTACCAATACTTCTCTAATTCTGAGGTGGAATTCATTGGTAAACTGTACTATCAAGTAAATGTGGTAGCAGCAAAGGTCCCTTTGGGGACTTTAACCCTGTTTAAGTTCTTATATCTTAAACTGTTTATTTTAAAGCTTATTTCTGAAATTGCTTTTTCCTGTAGAGGCTGTAAATTGAATATATCTGTTTGTTCTGTCCAGGAAAGGTGATTGTTGCTACTAACAAGGGTGTATATATCTTGGTGCCACTACCCTTGGAAAAACAGATTCAGGATCTTTTAGCTAGCCACAGGGTGGAAGAAGCCCTTGTTCTAGCCAAAGGAGCTCGAAGGAATATTCCAAAAGAGAAATTTCAGGTTTGTCCTTCCTTTAATTTTCATGATAACAGAAATTTTACAGTGGGGTCATGTATTCCATTGGTCAAGTGATTGGAGAATGTGTGGGAGGAATTTACATTGTAGAGAAGTTGTAACACCTTTTATGATTTCAGCCTGAGGAAATAAGTATTCTGCTAAATTGTTTTGTACTTGTAGAAGCTGTGACTCTGGCAGGGTTGAATGCTGTTGTTCTTCTGGGATTTTGTTGAATTTTTTCAACTTTGTAACTTGAGAGAATTGAAAAATAAGCATAACCAGAAATCTAGTGGCAGAAAATCCAGTGGATGCTTCTTTGATGCTAGATTCAGTTATTATTTGCTATTGCTGTTTAAAAATGTATTCTTTAGTTCAAATTAGAATTTTGAAATTTTACTTTTTTATTGAAGATTCTCACCATATACTAAACTCCACAGTAGCACTTAACTTCAAAGTTAGGTGATGGGAAATCTTAAGCAAATACATCTTACTTCCAAGCTCTTACAAGTAGTGCTTGTACTGCTGTGTAACTCAGATTTAAAGGTTTTTGTGTCTTAAACTCTTTGATTACAGTGTTGATTAAAGATTTGTACTCATTCCCTTCTACCCCTGATTTATATTGCCATACATATTCTACTGTATTTTGTCCTATTTAGAGACTTGTAAAAAGCAGCATGACATCTCTACTCATGGTGTAGCTGAATGAATGTTTGACTCAGTTTCTTTCTTATTGTAAAAGCAAAGTTTGATCTGTAAACTGTATAAAATCTGTGGTTTTTCTTTTTTTAATATACTTTGGAGCATTTTGTTGCCTTTAAAACAGTTGTGTTACTTTTGGTTTGTTTAGAAAGGTATACATGACTCTGGAAGATACAGGATTGCAATGGTTCAAAACTATTCTGGCTGTCAGGATCTTTTTTGTTTTTTAAATTTCAAGAAGCTTCTAATTCCTTTTCATTTCAGTTTCAGTCAAGGCCCAAAAGGCAATCATTAAATGAAACTTGTATCAGCTTTCATTTTGATCCTTAACTCCTCTCTTAAATGAGTAGTTGGGAGACTACTGGAACTAAAAAGCTCGTTGAGAGAAGTGTTCCCATCCTTTCGTGAAGGTCTAACTACCTGAAAGTACTTGAAGCTTAAAAGTATTTAGGCAGCTACAGAATTCAGTTTCCAGCATGTTTTGCTTTGCATCTTCACTTCCTACTTTTCCCTTCCAATCTGTTTAAAGAAGCAAACAAAAATCTCACGGTGAGGGTAGGATACATAATCTAATCAGTCTTCGATGTGCGATGACCTATAATTTTCTAGTTATTTCTTTACAGTTCATGTATGTTTAGTGTGGGAATGCCTTTCTGTGTTTTGCCACTGGATGAACTACAGTTCATTATCTAAAATGTAGAATCTTATTCCTCCTCAGTTTTCTTGCATTAAGAATTTTTCAGCTTTTAAAATATGTTACTTTCTTTTCACATATATCTTAAGGGTGCAGGGTTGGTCTTCCTGAAATTAGTTTCCTAGAATATTTTAAGTTCTTTCTAACTTAGTGGGCTTTTAAGGGTATTCACTTATTTTAACTCAATGCTGCCGCTGAAAACCAGAAAACATAGTTCTTGCCAGCAAAATAGCTGTTCTATTTCTGGATTGTATTGGTAAATTGATATTAACCAATTATCAAATTCTTGAATTCATGGAGTTTCCCACTGACTCCTACTAAAGTGACTCAGCTTGGCCTAGTTGTTGAGACATTACTTCAGTTTTTCAGAGCTTGTCTATAGCTGGAAATGTAACATGTTGAGTTTGCTTTCCAAGGGGACTCTATACCTGATATTTTCATTACAGGTTTGTTACAGGCACATCAGTCTTTCTTTGCTGTAGTCTTGTGTAATGTAAATCTGATGGACCTCAATCAAATTACACACCTTAAATACGTTTTTGCAATATTTCTTTGACATACTTTAACTGACCACACAGCACTCATTTCTAACTGCTTTTTGAGAGCTATCCTCGGATAGCTATCATATCTATTAGAAAATTTGTATTTTCTAATAGGTATCTTCTGGTATCTGTTTGCAAGCATTACTGAATCCTGAGCAGCTGACCCTTCAGAGGCCTCATTTTGCCATTTTGTACGAGCAGTAGGATGGAGTGAATAGGGTTGGCATTAAGGCACTTGATTCAGCCACTACAATCTATCCATACATGATAGTGATTATTATTGTGTGGTTTGTGAAGTACGGTGTTCTCTTTGTCACATAATGCAGTTTTCAATGGCTGTTGCCATCTTATGTGTCACTTGAACCCAGGGCACTGTAAGGCAGATCTTGAGGCCATTGGGATTTTTCCCTGCAGTTCAGTACTTTGTCACTGCATGCATACATGGGTATGCTCTCCCTCTGTATAACAGCATAAACATATATCTATATATGCTGGTAATGCAGAATGGTGGTGGAATAGCAGCAGTGAAGTCCTGTACTCTCAGAATGATTTGTACAGTCAATATTTAGTTATTGAAAAGTAGCAGGTCTTCTTAGAAGCTCTAACCTGTTATTTGACTTGTGGTTCCCGCAGACTGCGAATTTAGCTCTGCCATAACAGATGAAAATTTCTTTGTTTTTGAGCATCAGGAATTCCTGCTAGATAAAAAATGCTAAGCAAAAGTGCTCCGAGGAGATGTATATCTCTGCTGGATATAATTTTTGATAGAATACAAAGGCCTTTCTACCATGCTACCATGAAATAACTGAATACTACTTATTAATTTTTCAGGACAGCTGACGTTTGCAGAAATCATGGTTGATGGTAGTGAAGACCTTGGTTAGATTGACACACATCTTGCATAGGTATCTCTCTCTTTTTTTTTTTTTTTTTGCCCTTCCTAATTCTTTTTAGTTTAAAAAACATATTAGCTGCACCCAAATCTGACCAAAAGATAAAATGACTTTCTAGAAAAATTCCTTTGGACAATGTAGTTGGTAATTCTGACCATTTTAGAAAGGATTTTTTTAGCAGTTGAGAGAATTAAGACTTCACTACAGCAATCATGGCTTCAGCAGTCATCTTTCTTTTTCCTGTTGCTTTTTCAGATATGAATTAATACAAAACTTGTAATGTTTTTGTAGCCTGTTTTTTATGTGAATTTAATCAACAGTGCAGAATTTGCCTAAAGAATTGCAAGTCCTATGGTGGTTCTTCAGAAATTATAAAGGACTAAACAATGTGTTGAATTTTGACTGGGTGTAGCTTAGTACCTTTTTAAAAGAAGCCTGTTCCAGATCTGACAAAATTATCTGTAAGAACTGAAGGTTTTTTTCTGTCATAAACAGAATTTAACTGTTTGTGTTTGACATGTAGGGTCTAGGCCATTTTTAAAAATCTGTGAGAAAGGGAATATTGGATTTTCCATAATCTGCTCTGTTTTCCTTCATATTCTTTACCCTAGAACATTTTAATATCTAGTGTTTATATTGTCAGCTAAAAATCTACCTGGATGCTGCCTATCTCATCATTGCATCTTAAAAAAGTTCAGAAAGTGTCTATTGGTAGATATTCTGTAATTTTTTGTTGCATGTCTTTAAGGGAGAATTGAAGCTATGTCAACATTTAAATGAAAGTGAATACCACTTTATCAGTTCAAATTTAAAACTGGTTTCTTCAGCCTATAGTTACACTATCAATGAACTCTTCCACTTTTTGTCAAAAAGATGCTGTACAGATGCTGTACAGAATTGCTCTGCAATTCAAGCAGTGCTTTCAGTGAAATTAATTCAAACTTTATTACAAAATCATAATCAACTAAATATGTAAATTTTAGTGATCGCTCTATTGCAAAAATTGAAAACAGGCTTTGTGGGGGGAAAAACGGCAGCCTATCTACTTTTGATACTAGTCAGTGGGGTGAGAAGTCTTTCCCTGGAAAGTCAGGATGGATTTTAACGTTTTTCTGCTGCCATGAGATGCAAATATTTGCAGAATTTAATCCTTCAGTGGTGTCATTAGGAAGGTGACCAGGTAGGTATTCATTGATTCACAGGTTACTGTGTAGTGGTGTAATAACACTGTCAGAAATCCAAAATATTCTGGGTGTTTTGTGAGTCAGTCCCCTAAAGAAGTTTTACTTTGTAGCTAATTGAATTCTCTTTTAGCTTTAGTTAACTCTATTTTTAATCATTACATTGAATGTAAAGCATTAGTTAGTATAAAGATGCCATGAAATATTGTTTGTTTAATTTTATATTGTTACATTTATCTGAAAAACTGTGCCTGATAACATTACTCTGTTTCCCCTTTTCTCCTATGCACTGGGGAGGCAAGAAAAGGTCCACAACCTGACAAAGCATTTTAGAGACTTGCTAACAACAGAGATTAAATATTTCCATTAGACAAACCATAAGTAAAGCATGCACAAACTAAGTGGACTGAAACCAAGCTTTTTTGTTGGTAAATCCATAACCTTTAATCAGGGTGAAAAATCATCAGTCAGAGTATCAGTCCACTGTACTTGAGGCCTGGTGCTCTTCAGCAATTCCTTCCTGGAATATATTCCCATTGTATTGTAGTTTCTCTGGGTATTTTTATTGAAAATATTTTTTTAAGTCTGATATAAGTACCAGCCTTCATGTACAGTGTGAAACACTAGAAAGCTGTGTATTCATGAGCAAATTGAAGGGAAAAATTGAGGACATGAGAAGGTAGCTGGGTGTATTTGCCAAAGTACCAGTGTTGTCACGAATGGGAATGCTCTGCACAGCACAGTTTAAGTTCCTTGCTTTTAGTACTTCTCTTTTGCTGTTGGAAATATTCTGAGCACAAGGATTTCATTTAACCTTATAATTGGTAGTTGGTTGACCATTCAGATTTAATAACCACCTATCATTTAAAGTAGTTTTTTTGTTTTGCAGCAGAGAGATGAGACAGGAAGGAAGTGTGTGGTCAAGTGGGACCATCTTTATTTTTTGCACTTACTGAATTGTGGGGAACTTCAAAGATAACCATTGGCTTTTATGTTTGCAAATAGCTCAAAAAACTTGCAGCAAGTCGATGTGATGTCAGATAAGTCATTGTTTGAACAAGAAAACTTAAACTTGCTGTTTGACTTTGCTTTCAATAAGTACTCATGAGCAGTGTTGTGTTCACACACATTTGTGTAAGAAATGAGTCTGGGCAGCAGATTCTATATATTCAGGTTCATAATTTAAAATGTAGAGGATCAAGGTTTATTTTGCTTGTGACTTGTCAGATGTGGCTGAAGATGATTTGTTTGGTGTTTTTTGGCAGGTAGCTATTGCAGTAGTAACTAGCACTACATAAATACAAATATAATAAACCTTTTTTTTCCCCCTCCTTCTTTTTTATAGGTAATGTACAAAAGAATCCTGCAGCAAGCAGGTTTTATACAGTTTGCACAGCTTCAGTTCCTTGAAGCAAAAGAACTCTTCAGGTAATTGTGTGACAAGAAATTTATTCATTTACCTTCTTTAAATAAGGAGTTAGTGTTCTTGGTTTGAAAAACTTAGTTCCTTGAATGTTTTTTGATGTAGACGTGAGTTCACTGTAATAAAATGGTTTTGTTGGGGTTAGGAACAGAGTAACACTGAAAAAACTTTTTAGCTGAAGAGTTAATGCAACTGATTTATTTTGGGATGCTAACACACAGTAGCACTACGAATTTGAGTATGGAGTATATTTGAATATATATTTGTATGTATGGAGTTTTTTTACTTTATGCCCATGAAGGTCAAGGCTTTATCACTGAGTCTGTGCTGTGATTTACAGCATGAACATTGCTTTGTTTTTTTTTTTAATACTTTTAACAAAAGGTATAACTTAAACATTACTTACAATTTAAATATTATTGACACAATTGCACTATTTTTTATGAGGATGTTGGTAGTGAATTTTTTAGCACTCGTTCTGCTAGACCTTTTCCAGAAGACAGATTTGTTCTTGAAGTCTGTAGTAACCTTGCCAATTTAGCCATTTCAGCAGTCACTTGTTTATAAATTGACCTTGATATTCCACTTTCATTCAGAAAATGCTGCTTGTTATCTTTATTCTACCTGATAATTTCATTTCTGCTAGCCATGCCTCATTCTGTGATGCAGCGCTGTCTGTAGTTAGTGGAATGCATGCTGACCACATAAAATAACTCTCCTTGTTATCTGCTGAAATTCACTTTAAATCAGTTTAGAGTCTATGGAATAGGATTAAGGTTAGACAATTTTCAATATACCGTAAGCATATTTACAGTGTAGGAAAAAAGTTGTCCTTGGATTTATGGAAATGCTTTGAGGAATGTTGCTGTTGGTGAGGGACTTTGCCAGTTTACTTCCTGCTCACCAGTATGATGAGAGACACTGGGCTTGGATGAACAGTGTACACTGAGTGAAGATGAGGGAATGACAGGAAAGGCTGAACAGCATTCAGAGACAATTTGTTCTGGCCACAACCACTTCCTCTATCACCTAGTAACTGTTGTCATTAGTGAGAAACCTGCAGTCTTTCTCCACCCTTATCTTTCAGACATTTGTATGTCTGACCTCTGGGTTGTGTATCTGAAGCAGAAGTACAAGTGGTGCATAGTTAAGAATATTTTAAGAGCAATGAAAAGAGAGAAATGTATCCTTTCAGGGGGTTCTACCACCTTGTGGAAGGAGCCAGGATTGCTTATGCATCTTCCATCCAACTATCAGTCCATCTGACAAATAAGCTTTAATGAATAGAATTGAGAGAGCTCCTCTGTAGAAACAAACATGCTTCATGAGAAAATGTGCTGTCCAGCCACAAATTGTGCAGCTCAGGCAGCATCCCAGGGTGTTCCCTTCCTCTGAAAGCTGCAACTCCAAAGGAGAAGAACAGTTTTGCTGATGAATGAATTGCTGATGTCTGCTCAGGGAAGAAGGCCAGTAAAAGTTTCTGTGCTTTTCTTCTGTCCAGCCATACATAAGCTAAGCAGAGTATTTTGGTGATTCTGAAAACATTTGCTATGGTAATCAGCTTCCTTGATTTTCAGCTCTGGTGGGTACACTGAGTTAGAGTAACAGCTGCATATGCCCTGATACAGTCTCAATCAATCTTGTTCATTTGAAACTTACTGATGCTCACAAGCAAAATGGGAAAGATAGTGGCAGTCTATGCAAGCACTTCCTCCCATCCCAGTGTGTTACTCTGCAAATGTTTCAACCTTGTCTTAGAAATCACTTCAGTCTCAATGTCAAAGGGAAACTTGGTACCTACCTGAGGAAAGAGGGTGTTAAGCAGTGAAACAGGGTAGCAGCAGTACCTCAGAGATCTTGGTGTGATATGTGGGCCTGCTTCTGGCTAAATATGAAGTGAGATTGTCTCACTACTTGGAAAACATTTGACAGTTACAGTTTAGCAGGGGGAATTATATTGGATTAAAGATCTTCATTTTCTTGCATTATTGCCCTTCTTGGATAACCTTGTCAAGAAACAGTTCTATCTTATGCATAAATTCATAGTTCTTAAAGACTGGAACTTCTAATAGTAATAATTTGCCACGTTCTTCTTAGTTAATGCTGATGCTTCTGAATACTGAAGAAGGTTGACAAAAAGGAAGAATGTGGTAACTTTATTGAAACTCAAATAGTTCAACATAAGGAGGATAATTTTCTTCAGCTGGATTCATTAGCCTTAAAACTGAGTGAAAAGTAACAGTAGGGCTTCTTTGGTCTGACAAATTCTGCTATAAAGCAATAACAGAATTGTGATTGTGTTTTGCAGTTGTGATTTATAGTTATGCTATTTTGTGTTACTGTCATTAGGGTTATACCAAACAGTGCTTTATAGGAGGTCATTTGCTGAATTTTCCATGCCTTACAGCTACCATGTTTGGTAGCTGTCATAGGGAAACCAGTTCTCTTCAGTGTTTACTGGTTAGATACTGCTTGCCCTCTGACCCACTGGATACTGGAATTTTTCTAAACTTTACTCTTTCTAACAAATAAAAATGTTCACTCTTTGCACAGTATTTCTCACCTTGGAAAACCTATAGAGAGAATTTAGGTATAAGTCTCTCCTACACTGAAAAGGTTAAAAAAATTGCTGGTACTTGTACCTGGAAAAATAAAAAATAGGAATGATATGAGTTTTGCATCTTAAATGTGATTCAAGAATATAAGCTTCCAATACAGCCAGTGGGATTTAGGCAAAGCAGTTAACACTGTAGGTTTCTTTGGCGTCTCTGATACCTGTAGATATAAAGGTCTGAATTTAGGTCAAGTTTCCTGAAAACTTGTAGATTCTTCCTATTGCATTGTTTATATATATGAAGCCCAAAGAGAATTAATGCAGAATTGCTCAAAGGCAAGTGCCTCACAACACTGATGTCTCAAGAGTTTGTTTTCTACTGTGTGATCTATGTTTTGCTCAGCCTGAAATGCTAGAAGCTGAAAGCTCAGATGTGTCTTTTGAAAGAGATGAGGTCCTTTCTAATTGCTCTAAAAGAGTTTTGTCCAGATGTGATGGAAAGATCCACAAGACATCCACAAATCCCAGAGGCCATAAACCTTGAGCTGAATGTTAGCCATTTGTGCAGGTGGGGTCATTGCTTAGTATTTGGTATTTTTCTGAAGAAGCTTGTGGATAATGTAGTGCTTTTAAGGAGGCTGCTTGATTGCTGCTTGCCACTCTTGTGGGGAGAACAAAACTGTACAGCTAAACTTGAGTCAGACCTGCTGAGAGAACCACAGGTGATTCACAGCCCAGGCTCTGGGCTAGTTAAAGTTTAAAGTGGATTCTCCTTTTGGAAACAGATCATCATTGAGGCCAGAATCTGTGAAGTCGGAGGTAAGGTAGATGACTACTTCCTTGTCTAGGAAAACTTGGGTGGTAAGATTAAAGGACTCAGAAGGTACTGTAGAAGTTGGAAAATGTTTTTGAAACTTATTAAAAGTGGCATATTAAATATAACATTTTTTAACATCATTTGTTTCAATGGTCATAGTCTCCAACTCAAGCTTAGGGCCATCTCCAAATATTTGACAGCATAGCTAGAAAGGGAATCGATGTTTGTATTTGATTTTATCCAGATTTCTTAAGACGCCTTTTTTTCTGCACAAATTTTGAGCAGCCTGTGGGTGTTATTCAAATTATGAGTTGACTTTTGTTCTCAAACAAATCGGGAAAGATTCATTTAGATTGGAGAGGAAAAAAATCTCTTTCTTCAAATAGGATTCATTTTCTAGTGTAATGAATCTCATATAATATATTTAATCTCAGGACTTGAAATTTCAGAGTAATTGCAGTAGCTAAAACTGCAGTTTTGTTACTGTGGTAAGTTCCTACTGAAAACTCAAGTATTCTTGGAACCATCAGGTCATGCCACTGACAGAACTTGCTACTTCTGGGTTATTCTGCCTCTTATCATAATGTAGATCTAAGAATTTCAAAGCCAAATCCCAAAAGAAGGATTAAAAGAAATTTCAGCTGAAAAAATCTGTGAAGTAGACCTGAATGCTTTACCCTCTGTTAAAGGTGGGTCTTTCTAGTGTGGAGGTGGGCTTTAGGCAGTAGGAGTTCTCTATAGGAATTGGGAAAACCTGCTGTTCAAACCTCTCTTCAAGGGAAAGCTCCCCAGTTTTGTCTGTTGTGGTTCTTCTCTATTGTCTGTGTTGCTACTCCTGTGCTTTGCAGTCACTAGGTTCTAGAAGAGAGGATGCTGCTGTTAAATTTGCTGTTGCTGCTTTCTCCCAGAATTTCCTTCTTCTGGTATGGATTTATGTAGCCAAGGGACTGTATTAACTTGAAAGCAAAGTTCTAAATGGAGATTGTCATGGTGATGGCTCCTACTAGTTCATATTTCCTGGATGGTTTTGGAATTGTGTCTCTGGCAAGAAGTGAACAATGCAGGGCATGCCTGTAGTGAAGGGAAGAGCCTATTTATGATGACCTTTCACACTTTATTACCTGTAGAAATCTGCTGCTTTTCTAATTCTGTGTTATCATTTGTTTCTTTTTGGAATTCATTCCAATCAAAGTTGTGAAGAGAAAGTCTTTGAGTTGGCTGATCACCAGGTAGATAAGAATTATTTTTAAAAAGTTCTATTTGCAGCAAAATAACTAAACAGGACTTCTTTTAGAGAACTGTCAAGTTAATTTTGATTTTTTTTTCCAGCAACAATATTTCCTGCACTTCAGTAATGCTAATTTTTAAACGTGAATTCTGAATAAAATCTTTGACAGTGAAATAAAATATTATAAAATATCCTGATATTTCATAATATCAGGATATTTTATTTTAAAACATCAGGATATTTGCTTGCTGTTCTTCTAAAGCAAGGCCTGGAAAGAGAGTTCACTCTAGCAGTGAAAATTAGGGATTGTTTGCCATGTGTGGGAAAAAAAATTCTTCTGTCATAACATGCATTCTTTAAAAGCTTGAGGAATTTCAATCTAGGCTGAAAGAAAAATGTTTTGTGTGACATATCTATGTTACAACGTGCTGCTGAATTGAAGTATAGGGTGTCCTTCACACCTGAAGTGGAAAAGCCACTCCAGAGGAGCCCCCATAGATGTCCACCCAAGGCCTCTCTATGTTCAACAGACTTACTGGTTAAATGGATGCATAATCAGTATCTGTGGTTTGCTTACAGAACCTCTGTAAGAAGAGAGCCAAGTGGGGAATCTGGTGCTTTTCAGGATTGGGGAAAATGTTTTCATCATGCATACACATGTTCTGAAAGCTTTAGTTTTGTACAGGAAGCTGCTGTTGTCTCCAGAATTACACTGACAAAGTCTTTGTGGCTTACCTGAAAGGGTTCACTTTTGCTTTTTTTTTTTTGCCAACAGAAGACTAGCTCCCATAATGTATGGATGAAGTCTAGGGTAGTCCTAGGACTTCTGTAGGGCTGTTCAGCTGATTTTGTATGTGCCAGAGAACAGCTGTGGAAGCTTAAAAGCAAAAGGCTGGCCAGTCTCTGAATTCTCAGGGCTTTCAGTGTCTGGAGGAGGAAGAAGAAAATTCGGACTGCCTAGCTAAACTAACTAACAAGCTAAATCAGGAGCAAAAGCAAGAGCAAAAAGCAAAAGCAGCACTATGTACTGTGCTGTCTGTGTCCCGCTGACAGTGGGGGAGTGAGCAGGCTGATAGCAAAACAAAACTTTGCTTTTCAGAGCCAGTCTTGAAGGCACAGAACATAATATATAGCATAAACAGAACAGACAACTGGGGATGCAAGCCTCATAACGTCAACCTAGGGCATTTTTGTCCTGGTTTAGGGCAAATTTGGGAGAAAACCTCCAAAGGGGGGCCCTCCAGAAAGCAAACCCACACTATTCCAGAAACTGCCTACATGCTAGTGTCCTGACTAAGCATATGTGAGCACACTTTTTTTTTGTGCCTATGTATACTTTTTCTTTCTTTTTGCTTCATCTAGTTTGACACTGTAATTGCAGAAGCGGCCAGCTTGATGTCCGGGAGCTGATCTCTCTGTACCCCTTCCTGTTGCCTACTTCCTCTTCATTTATCCGGTCTCATCCCCCTCTGCACGAGTACGCCGACCTGAACCAGCTGACCCAAGGGGACCAGGAGAAGATGACAAAATGCAAACGATTCCTCATGAGTTACTTGAATGAAGTCCGCAGCACTGAGGTTGCAAATGGCTACAAGGAGGATATTGACACTGCTTTACTCAAACTGTATGCAGAGGCAAATCATGAGAGCCTGCTGGATCTCCTAGTTTCAGAGAACTTCTGTCTTTTAACAGATAGTGCTGCCTGGCTGGAAAAACACAAAAAGTAAGTGGATTTTTTTTATAATTGCACCTTCTAGACCAGAGGGAAAATTGCCTTAGATGCTCTTGGCTTATTGAACAATATGAACAATATGCTTAAGCACTTGTAGTTCCTGTGCTTACACTTGTCCAAAAGACAACTCAGTGTGAATTAACATTGTTAGCATTTAAAAATGTTGGTGAAAAGCTATTACTTGACAGTCTAAGGTAAAGGAAATGCATTGTCTTACCCTGGTAAATGCAGAATTCTACGTGAAAGTTTCTGTATCCAACACAAAAATAAAGAACTGGTACAAGTTTGGGAGAAAAAAGTTAAATGTTTGCCCTTGAGATAA
The DNA here is from genome assembly GCF_000277835.1 of Geospiza fortis. Lineage (NCBI taxonomy): Eukaryota > Metazoa > Chordata > Aves > Passeriformes > Thraupidae > Geospiza > Geospiza fortis. The sequence goes on from NW_005054315.1 coordinate 6,023,774, forward strand.
TGGAAGAGTGGAATGGCTGCAGTAGTTGTACACAGACAGAATGAAAAGATGCCCTAAAGCATGCACTACCTCAGGTAAAAGCTTTTAACCAGTTAGTGGCTTTAAAATTGTAGTTGCTTGTTCAGGGAAAGAGCTCTTACTTCTGAATTGCAAACTTTCTATGTTTCACTGATTGACCAGAAAGAGGTTCCTTAAGATGACTGCAAATGACTTCAAACCAGAAATGCCAGCAGCCAGAGAATTAATCATTAAGCAGGAAACGTTAGATAGTAAATGTGTATAATGCAAACTCCAGCCTTATGTAGTATGTCTATTTTGGTTTTCATTTCTTTAGCTTTAAACTGTCTGGTGCAGTAGTAGCAACTATAGTGGTGAGGAAGAGTCTTTAATTGTGGTTATATTTGGGGTGATTTCATTTATTTCAGGTGTTTTGTTAAAACCTTTTGGTAAGTGTTGTTTGCAAGGCATACCTTTGCAAGTATCAATTGAATGAATTCATGCATTCATTTATTCATTGAATGAATTTGCATTGTACAAAGCTCTTCTTTGCCTGACCTGACTCCATACCACAGTAAAGAAAACTGTTTCTGACAGTAAAACAGAGTTTTAAATAAACACATAATAAAATATGATTTAATGACAGCTGATGAACTATTGGAGGAATAGTTCTTGGAGGTGTGTGTAATGTCTGTACATAAAATTGACAGAACGGCATGGGAAGCATCTCTAATTGGGCACATACTTGATATAAGTTGGATCTGGTAACTACAAACTGTCTTGGGGACAGGAGTGATGGAGACAGTTTTAGGGCAGAACTTCTCTCTTTTGATTCATATAAACAGCCTAGAGAGACTGGTTGAAGTGTAGACAAGGCCATGTACATGTCATTGTAAGCCATTATTTGTGGTACTCTGTGCTAATCAGTCCATAATGTTCTAGCAATTTTAATATTATCTTCTCTTTCTTTACAGGTATTTTGCACTTGGTCTCCTGTATCACTACAATGGTCAGGATGCTGCAGCACTTCAGGTTAGAATAAAGCTTTTAGTGTCACCTGAAAACCGTTCCAAAATACTGTTTTATCTCTGAGATAAAAATCCAAGGTCGTAATTTATCTGTTTGAAAAGTTGTGGTGTGTGTTTATAAGAAACTTGAAACTTATGCTAAGACTTCCTTGAATAAATTAATATGCTAGATGTGAAAAGTCTGAAGAGCTTACTGAAGTTAACAGCTACTTAGATGCTTGTATGGTCTTGTTAAAGCAAAACTGTACATACCAGAGCATATGTTTATACTCATAAAAGATGGACAAAAGTGCTAAAATAATCAAGCAATCACTTTTAAATATATTTATGGGACTCAAGCAGCATGCCCTGTGCTGATTGATTTGTATACATGCAGCAAAACAGCATTGTATTCTCATGGCAGACACTGACAGCAACTGAGGGTTTATTTGCTTACCTGGTGAGGAAGAGTGAACACATTCTGCAAGATCTGTGGATTTCAGATGGGTTAGTAATCCCTTTGAGGACCTTCTATCTGTGGCCTGTACACTGCAGATTAAATAATTCTGTTCTTCCTATCTGAAAAACTCCATCTAGAGAAATTAGAATGTACTTGATGTGTCTCAGATAATATCCAGTATATTAAGTTTGCCTTATTGTGCAGCTTTTTGAGCACATTAAACACTGTAACCCAATCAAATGCATTCAGGTCAGTTATATAAATAATAAGAATGGCCTGAAAAGAAAACGGGTAAGGGCAACAAAAACACATCTGTCATGTGCAAGAAATCTTGGAAGAATTTTGGTGCTGCAAAAAACAAGGTTTATTGGTAAACTGGTCTGCTAGGTGTAGTACATTTAATTCCAATTATAATGTATATAAAAATAATATCACCTGGTACTTGTAGTTCTTCAGTCAAAACAAAAGAAAAGCAGAACACCAGTTTTTCTTCTAAATTGTTTGTATCATTTGCTTTTCATCTTGCACACGCAGAACACATGAGAAATATACCATGTGTTGGAGAAAAGGACTTTTGATAAAAGCTTTCTTTGTGATTAGTGTACCTCCTTTAGTCACTCTCAGAATGAGAGCCCACATGATATGAGGTCTGAGTTGGGTGAATGTGCCAGATGCAAGAGAAGGGCGTGATGGCGAAAGTGAGTGACCAGCAATGTTCCTTGCAATTGGTGTTCTTGTCAACTCTTTCTAATTCCACAAGTCTTGGACTAAGTCTTTTAATAGCTGACATAAATTTTGAGCGGAAGAGCTGGTGCATGTTTTAAGCACTTTAATCTGTGTGTTTTTGTTGCAGTTATGGGTGAAAATAGTTGATGGAGACATTCAAGATTCTACACGTTCAGATCTCTATGACTACATAGTAGACTTCCTTACATTCTGCTCAGACCAAGAGCTAGTGTGGAAGTACTCTGAATGGATTTTACAAAAAAATGAAGAGGTTTGTGACTGATACACTTTTAACAGAATATCAGTATTTTCCTGCAGTGGTGTTTGGGTTTTCCTTAATGTTGGTTTTTCTTGATAGCTGATTGGACCTTGTGCAGAATGTTTAATGCCAGTGAAACAGTGATCATCAGAAGAAAACGTGCAAGTTTCTCAATTCATCCAAGTCCCTCTATTAGCAAGTGCTAGTGATAATTGCCTCTTTTTATTCTGAAAATAAAGTTTAGGGCATGAAAAATACAGCATGTCTTTGATTTTCTTCATATTAAGTAAGATAATTTTTGAATCTTAAAATAAATAAATCATCTGGCAGATTAGCTGTTGCTGCTGCCTCTTATTTTAAAGAGGATGGATGGCATCTGAGTACACCAGGACATGGAATAAATAGCCTCCATTCAAGACAAGATTTCATTGCTAGAAGTATTAACTTCATCTGCCAAAATAAAAAAAAAGTGTGATGTTTGGTGCTGTATCAGACAGTCTGTGCTGTTGGAACTTGTCACTCCCTGATTTATATTAATTTAAGCATAGCTATTTTGTGCAGTGGCACATTTCTAAGCTTTTGGTTTGGTAATTACTGAAGTCTCTTGCTCTGTCTATATCATCACATGTGAAAAGGCTTAGAACATTCTGGTCTCTAATTTGAGCTATCCTGCTGCAAAGGCTGAAGTCTCTTGTTCTGTTGTGCAAATCCATTCAGTAGTTTTTGTGGAAGTTGTGCCCAAGCCAAGGTTTATAGGCTGGACTGTGTATACACTACAAATTGAGATATGCAGATAGGAGTGAGTGAGGTCAAGATAAACACAGGGTAGTGTAATCCTGTGGTGCTGAGCAAGGTTTTGTGTTTATCTTCCTGAATAATGTATTAACAATAGTGCTATTCCTTTTTTCTTTTAAATATTTATTTAATAAAATAGTTGCCATTGAGTTCCTAAATGCAATAAACTCTTTCTAGGTTGGTGTACAGATTTTCACTAAAAGGCCTTTGGAAGAACAGGAGAAAAACAACATTAATCCAGATGATATCATTAGTTGCCTTAACAAATATCCTAAAGCACGTGTCAAATATCTAGAACATCTAGTACTGGAAAGAAAAATACAGGTGAGTTCTGTGAGAATGGTAAAAGTAGGCATAGGATTCAGATTGCAGATTATGGTCAACAAGGCTGAAAATAGGCAATGTCCGGAAGAAATAGGTGTAATATGAAGTCTTTCAAGTGTACTCAGAGTAGTGTAGGAGTGTTTTTAAGATTAAAGTAAAAGATGAGGAGTGGATACCTTCATTATTTTGAATTTTGCAGTGCTTGTGATAGCAAAACAATTGCTTATGTCCCCTCAGACTTAAGGGGTTACGTCTGGTTATTGCATACTTTCCTATTTCACTCACTTGATGGGGCTCAAATCTTCTTCTGGTAAGATCATAGAAAATGATCAGCAACAGGTTGATCCTACTGCACTGTGGCAGCAATATATTAAAATTGCTGATTCAGTTTTTACAAGTGAGAATGTTTTATTCTGTTGTTCTAGAGAGCTTTGAGCATCAAAATAAACCATGCACGCCTTACTAGAATTCCAAACCACTCTTGATTTTGAGTGCTCAAAAGATGCATTCACAAGTCCTAAGTGACAGTGTATTACACTTTTGGGAGCTTTAGCTCAATACAAAAGCAGCCAAATGTTGTATTTGGCTATGAAACATTTTAAGCACAGGAGAGGTTCTTTAACCCGGAAATAAAGCAAGGAGGTGAACTCTGCAGAGCTGATGGTCAGTGCATTAATTCACGTTCTTTAAATGCGCATCAGATCAGTGGTTTTCCCTTATTGGTGTTGCAGGTTTGTTACACCATGACTGATGAATGTACTTGTCTCTGATGTCATGGATATTTCCAAACAAACTTTTTGAGTTAAACATAGTGCCTTGTAAAATATTTGTGAAAATACTTTACAATTAAATCTACCTGCTAGTAAATGCTGGATTATAAATCAGTTTGGTCTTTAAAAATTACTAGATTATTTGTGAATGAATGATTTAGTGAGAATGTTTAAAACCATCAAATCATCATCTTATTTGGATGAATATTGGATTGTGGATAACAGAAAAAGCACTGTGCCTTCAGAGTGCTTTTCTGTCTCTGGTGGCTTTGTTAGATTTTATTGCATAAATAGAAAAGGTCAAAGAACATATCTGAATATGAGGAATCCTGTATTTACAGTGTAGTTTGTGAGGCTGCTCTGAATTAAGTTACCTGTCTGTATGGACAAAAACCTTTGTGATTAATTCAAATTAAATAAGTTAAAACACGTTTGTATGTAATTAAGTATGTATGTAATTCATCACTGTTATTGCTGGGGCCAAGAGATTTGTAAACTGAGCTAACATTGTTCTATTCATCTGTAGAAAGAGAAGTACCATACTCATCTAGCTGTCTTGTACTTGGAGGCAATACTTCAGCTAAAATCTGTGACCACAGATAATTGTACAGAAACAACTGAGCTGCTGTTGAAACTTCGCAGTCTGCTGCAGAAATCTGATCTTTATAGAATTCGCTTTATTTTAGGTAGGTTGCATGTTATCTGTTATAAATGCTGTCTGTGATTCCCAGCTGGACACAAAATAATAGTCCTTTCAAGGTTAGAAAATTAAAAGATCTAAAGTTTCTCTGTGTTTTTGTTTGATAGGCTGTATTTCTAACAAACACAGGTTAATTTAGAAAGCATGTGTGTGGTGTTGTCCTTGGTCTCCTAGCTCCAATGGTATGTTTGCCACTGCACCAGAGACAAAATGCCAATTGGCCAGAACAAATATCTGCATACAATTTTCTTAATAGTCACCTTCTTATAAATGATCATGGAACTTTTGCATGACTTGACATGACAACCTTTTGCAAATGAAAGACCTGCAAATTTATTTTTTAAGAGGTCTGCTTCTAGTGAATGGAAGTGAAACTTTAAGGAATCTAATTGCCAAGGGCTTGTTACCCATAACCCTGAAACTCACTCTGGGGTTCATGTTAAATAAAAATCTTTATCACTTTTACAATAATTAGATTATTTTCTACTTTATTTTGAAATGCCAGATGAACTAACCATTCTTACTGCCTATTGCTGACACTTCAACTTTAAACTGGATTAAGGGTTTGTAGTGTCCTTTTCTTAATGGGAAGTACTATTGGATTTTTATTGTCTTTTATGGAGTTTATTCTGTGACCTCCTATAATAGTGGGAGAAGCAGAGGTTAAAAATATTGCAGCTTCATCTTACAGTAGTGTCTGCTAGAATTGAAAAGGTGTCAATGACTGTGGTTGATCATATATTAATTTCTTTGTCCCATATTTTGTGGTGTTCTTTTGTTAGAGATGTTTCCATACATCTGAGCATTCCTGTGCTTACAAACATCTGCCTTCTCTACAGTTGCACTGGCTGGGAGAGGGAGCAGTTGTCTCCTCCACTGAGCAAATATTGCCTTGTTTCTCATTTAACAGACAAAATCCAGGGCACAGACCTTCATATGGAAAGTGCAATTTTATATGGGAAACTAGAAGAACACGAGAAGGCTTTGCATATCCTTGTCCATGAGTTAAAGGACTTCCATGCTGCTGAAGAGTACTGCATGTGGAACTCTGAGAGCAGAGACTCGCAGTACAGGCGGAGGCTGTTCCACCTGCTGCTGTCCGTGTATTTAACCCCGGGCACCTCGGACTGCGCGCTTGTCATGGCCGCCGTGGATCTCCTGAATAACCACGCTGCGGAATTCGATGCAGGTCTGGTTTTGCAGGTGGTGCCTGACAGCTGGTCAGTGCAGCTCCTCTCTCCATTCCTGGCTGGAGCAGTGAGACAAAGCATTCACACAAAAAGAATGACTCAGGTGGCACTTGGGTTAGCACAAGCTGAAAACTTAATCTACAAGCATGAGAAGGTAGGTTACTGGGGTGTTTTTAAATAAATGCATTTGAAGCTTTACAGTTGAGTCCTTTGATATACAGTAATCAAAATCAGTTTGAAGAATTAATACAAAAACTGTCTTCATGTCTTTGGCATTTATCAGGTTTTTTTTTGCCGTGACTACTAGATTCAAAATTAATTGTATGTTTTCTCTGTAAAACAAAAAGGTAACTAGGGCCCTTGAAATAGGAATAACCTTGGTGAGCTTCTGGGATGAATATGAAGTGAGTCTGGGATTTGCAGATTAACAAAGTTCTTGCAGAAACTTTAACAAGTGTCAGTTAACATTTCTTTCACTAGGAGGGATTGTCAGAATTTCCAATTCAATTTTTTACAGTGTCATCTGTCAAAGTTTGTTTAAAAAAATTATCCAGCACTTAGTATTAATTGAAGCTTGTTCATAGATTTTGTTAATGGTAAATTCAGTTGTGAAGCTTTCTTCTAGCTAGGACAATGTTGTGTAGAGTTTATAGCAGATTCTTCAAATTGTTTTTGTTTTATCCATTTGGTATAGTTGCAATTATGCTCCATCATTTCCCTTCCTTTCTTGCTACATTCACATTTGGAATTTTTCCCCCCTTCTCTTTTAGGTTAAACAAAAAGGAGCCCCGATTCTTCTTTCAGACAAAAAGGTTTGTCAGGTGTGCCAAAATCCTTTCTGTGAGCCTGTGTTTGTAAGATACCCCAATGGGAGCATGGCCCACACGCACTGTGCTGCAAACAGACATCTCAATTCCAATGTGACTCCTCATTCTCCCAGCTCCAGCAATCAGACTTGAAATATTCCTACAGTTCCCATGACTTATACCCCATTGAAAGTGGGCTGGAAAGAAAAAAGTGCAGCTACTTTAAGTATAAATCAAGGTGGACAGCTAGTTTTTGGGTTAATGGGAAGACTTCCAGTAAATATAAAATACTGCTACTTATCTTTTTGATTTCTAATGAATGTAGATAGAAAAGAAAATTCACTACCACACATGGAGAGGTGCAAATATGGGCTCTTCTGTGAATAGGAGTAAACACTTAAAAGAAAAGGAGCCTTTTCTTCACAATGAGGATGAATGTTACTGAGTGAAGGCAAACAGTCATTTTAAGAATTGTCACTTTACACAGACTGTGGTGTTGATAAATTTGTGGAGGGGAAGATGGCATTTGTTGGAGTTGGAATTCTTGAAGAGTGATGGGACAAGATTGGCATCGTGCAGCTTACTATGAAGATGGAGATGTGCATCGATTTTAGTGCTTGCTGCAGCATGTCTTCTTTTGGGCTGGATTATCTTCCACAGGATCACATTCTCAACTTCAATTTTTTTGCTCTACAAAATGTTGGCTTTTGGTGCACTTTTTAGTACCTCCTTCCCATCCATCTTCTATATGGAATTTAAATGTAAGCACTGTTCTGTTAGGTTTCTGCTCCTGCAGTTACTATAATGTACTGAGTGGAAACCAATAACCTCAATCACACAGGTGAGCTTGGAAGAAAAAAGAAAGTAAGTTTGTCTGGTCAGACTGTAGTCACTTTTATATGGGGAAAGAGGCCCTGACTTTAATACTGATTTATTTATTGATATGCAAATATGCTGTACATACAGTTGAATAAATTGATCTTATCATTCTAGCATTTCTTTGGAGGATTAAGATGTAGCTGATACATAAATGTACAGATGATGTGCTAAGTGTTTGCTATAACATAACTTAGGCAGGTTGGAACTCCACAAAAATAGGTTTTAGTGCTTATGGATGACTTTGTGCAATCAAAACCACAGAGAGAAGGTATAAAATTGTAAAAAATCTACAAAAGTGCACTACAGGGGTACTGGGTTTTTTATATTCTACTAAATATTCTGTGAACTAAAATTTTTCAAATAACACAAACCCCTTACTTAACTGCCCTCATATGTATTCACATTGCTATTTAACCATTTTAAAGAATTTGATTAAAGAGATGTAGCTTCCCCCAAGAGAGGTTAAAAAATGACAACTTTAAATAAACTTAAGTACTGCAAACTGAAAGCATTTCTTTGAATTCTGTAAAGCTCTAATAAATACCAGGCTTACTGACCCCCATGCAGCTGAGTTGGAATGGCTGCTCCCTGTTTCAGAATTCCAAAGCAGTGGAGGCTTTCAGCAAAATGGAGCATCTGCTTGGTTCTTTCTAGAATCACAGAATAAGCTGAGTTGGAAGGGATGCAATGGGATCATGGAGTCTAGGTCCTGGCCCCACACAGGATGCCCAGAGTCACACCATGGGCCTCAGTGTTGTCCTGACGCAGCCTCCTTGTACAGAAAGGCTGGCTCAGGAAGCTGCTTTCTGTGTGCAGTGCAGCCTCCAAGAAGGGGCAGCCAGACCTCACCCAGGGGAAGAAGATATCCATCTCTTCTCACAGAAACAGGCACTAGTTTGGGGTGAAAGGGACCTTAAAGGTCTATTCCATAGGCAGGGATGCCTTCCACTAGACCAGGTTCTTCAAAGCCTCATCCAGCCTGGCCTTGCACACTTCCAAGGATGGGTTGTCCACAACTTCCCTGAGCAGCCTGTGCCTGAGCCCCGCCACCCTCACAGTAAAGAATTTCTTCCTGATATCTGATCTAAATTTGCCCTCCTTCAGCTTAAGGCCATTCCCCTTTGCCCTATCACTACATGCATCTGTACAAAGTCCCTCCTCAGCTCCCTTGGTGTCTCCCTTCAGGTTCTGGAAGGTGCTGTAAGGTCTTCCAAGAGCTTCTCTCCAGGCTGAACAGCCCCAGCTCTCAGCCTGTGTTCATAGGAGAGATGCTCCAGCCCTGTGATCATCACTGAGGCCTTACTCTTGACTCCTTCCAACAGTTCAACATCTTTCTTGTATTGTGGGTCCCAGAGCTGTACTCGAGGTGTGGAGTACTTTGCTTTAAAGCAAAAAACCTTTGAATCTTCTCCTAATTTTGAAATTAGGAAAGTATAACCGTTGTGCTGAATTTTATTTATTTTTGAAAGCCCGAGTAAGGAATTTTGTAGTGCTTTGTACTAAGACATGCAAGTCACATTTAGTGAGAGGCACTTCAAAAGAAGTCAAGTGTGGGCATTTCTGACTCAATTCTGGCATGAGTGATTCTGCTGTGGCACTGGTACAAGCAGAGTCTCTATCTTGTAGTCATGGCTTTTGAACATTGTGTATACAACTGGCACTAATGCTATACAAAAGTTTGTAGTCCCCTGTCCTCAAAATACTTGCTGATAAGAGTGGAAGTGATTTTTACAAAGACCCTTTTGTGAACACTAGCATGCATTTCTAAAGAAATACTTTCTTTTGCTTCCAGCATCCTGAGTATGCTCTTTTTTTCTGTTTATTAAGGAGGTACTAAAACAGACCCTTCTCCATGATTTAGAGTAATTTTACCCACTTAGTAATGAACTACTGCTGCAATGGAATAAAAATCATATCATTCCAGACCTCAGGAAAGTTCTCAGTTGCTATTGCAAGAAAAAGTATGTCTATACAAGATTAAATAACCCTTTATTAATAGTCAGTATCTTTTTGCAGATATGTACTTTGGCTAAAATGCAGCAAAACCAATAATTGTACATACAGAACAAATACAGAAATCAGAATAATGGAAGCCAGCATTTCTGCAATCAAAAATGGGATTGATACTTAAATTGGAGGCATCTAGTTCTTTGAAACCCGGTCCCCCAAAAATGTGGACTGGAAAAATTGATACATTGTTCCCTGTTGCTTTGTTAAATTTTATACTAGAACTTATTTGAATGCATTAATGTGGAAATCCCACAATAACTAAAGGAAAAAGCAAAGAAAGCCAGTGGGAGGCTGAGGTAGAGCAAGAGCTCAGCAGGGCAGGTGGGCAGTGCTCTTCCTGTGTGTGTCCAGCACGTGAGCAACTGGGAATATTCCCAACTAGAAGAGATGTCAGCCCACATCAGAGTGCTGGGTGGTGCTCTGGGCTTTGTCACCAGGAAATTTATGAAAGTTCTGCATTCAAATTTCATTAAGTGGGACAGCTGAACACCCCTTGGGTAAGAGAGCTTCATCCTGAGGAACCTGAGTTCGATCCTTCTTTTGTTTTGGCACTGTTGGTTTGGTGATTCTTGGTTTACGTACCTGAAATGCTGGGCCAGCATTGCTACTCTGGTAAGTTATGGCTGCAGCAGCACAGAGGGAGTGAGTAGGGAAGGAACCAGATTTGGGTATTAGTTGCTGAATGCATATGTGGAGGAGGAGAGGCAGGAAAGAGGAATATTTCTCTGACCATTCTTCTAGTTTAGAAACAAGGCTTGATGTGATCTTTTTATCTCCAACTAGGGAATGTGGAGTCTAAGACCTGCCCTTGGAGAGTGGAGATTCTGCCAGAATATTTATCCTTAATTTAGCTGTTGCTAAATTATTTGAAATTCATCTCCCTCACTTTTTCCAATGAGTCTCCTCCAACTTCGTGTCAAAACCAAAACAGTAGTGCAGATTTTTTTTAATGTGACATTGTGTCTGTGATTCAGGACATAATAAATGAGATTAGTCTCTCACACTGATGCCTCTGCAGATATCAAGACATGTTGGTCTAACATGGAACCTCCAGTTACTGAAATATTGCAGCTCTGACCTTTTTTTCGGGCATTCACTGCTGCAGACGATGGTACATACAGAAAGCACTTGTTAAACTTTCCTCTACACTTTCATATCTCCACACTTCCTCATGTAAAAATTACCTATGATGTGTGTATGTCATCATATGCAGTTTTTCTCTCTTTCAGTCAATAAGAGGAAAAATCCTAATAAAAAAAATTGCTCAGAATCTGGCATTCTGCTCAAAATTATATTCATGCCTGTATATTCATGAGAGACTTCAGTTACATCTTCATTTTTTTTGTGTTAGTGGATAAGTTGTCACATTGAGATCAGTATTCTTGTAATATTGTCAAAGGCAGGGGAAAAGGAGCCTTTGGGGTTTGTTACACAGGGCACACCAGAGATACCTATGAGCTGACTTGTTCAGGCAGCCCATCCCGAGGTGGCTCAGGTTGCACAGGAGTCCATGTTGCAGTGAGAATTTCTCTCTTTGCTCCCCTTGCTCCCAGTCTCCAGAAACTTTCCAGCCTTTGTTACCTGATTAATGTCACTCTTGTAGCACTTAACTGACATGGGTACAAATCTTGAGAGGTCTGGGGGACTCCTGAGCAGATCTGTCTTCAGTAAAATGTCACTTCATTACTCAGCCACATGAAGCCCTACTGATGTGAGCTGTGGAAAGGTGGTGGTAGGGATTGAGTGTGAGTATGTTTTCTGAGAACTTTATTACTTGTTTAAACACACAAGCATTATCCTGACTGCTGAGTCTTTATAACGACATCAGTTCTTCACAGGACTCCCATCCTGAATGACATTAAAAATATTTTGTTTTATACAGTTCTATCAAGAAGTAATTTTTTATTTTATAACTCTTCCTGGTTTGCTGCAGTCTCTATTCAGCATGGCTCTAAGTGTTTTATTAACATCCTGCTGTTCATAACAGGCAGCAGCTAATACATTTTCATTGTGAGCTCTCTTCCTATTGCCTGTATTAGCTAATTAATTTTTCTCTTGCTGTACAACACTTTGGGGCTTATGCCTTGTGAACACTGGTAGTTAAATGTGCTGCTACTTTGTAAGGAAAAAGAAGAAAAGTTAATAACATTCTGTAATGTATGATTGATTTCTAAATTGAAGTTCCCCTGCAGTAAATTTGTTCAGATGGAAGTTTGTACCATTAAGGCTTTTGGACTTAGTGGTTATATTGGTGAACATACACAGCAGTATGTGGAATGTACAAATGTATAAATATGTCAATTTTTAATAAAATAAAATCTTTTAATTACATTTGTCACGGATTCATAGATACATAAACCCTGGAATGTGAGTGTCCACGTGAAGGGAGATTATCTATTGATGAATAGAGGATTCATCAGGGTCACTGACGGAGGGGCCAGATCCCTGACACATGGAAGTGAGGCTGGTGCTTACATACTCTGCAGAAGGCAGAGGTATTGGTGTTCCTCATCTTCCTCCTCCCTGCTCAGGACTAATGGCCCTGGCTTCAGGCCCAAAGGACCAGCTGCTGCCCAGCGCCACCACAGTGGCACTGTAGGACAAGGAAGCCCCAGGAAAGGATGGGTGGTGAGGGCTGGTAAAGAGTCTGTGGTAAGCCAAGGAAGCTGGTATGATCTCTAAGGGGACTGAGAGAGGAATGCAAAGGAGAAGTGCAGAAAAGGAGTGTTCAGGGGCATGCAGGTGTGACCTAGTTCAGCTGCTCTCCAGCCCCACTCTGCCAGGCAGTGCAGGCACTGGCAAGGCTGCAGGCATCCCCTGGATGCTGAGGGCAGGTTGTGTGCACAGCTTAACTGGGGATCCAGAGGGGCTAAAATCCAACAGTCAGAGTTTCAGGGAAGGGCTCTTGTTTTGAAGTTCAGGTCTGTGATCCCTTGGCAAGGTTTCTACAGCCCTATCAGGTAAAGTTTGTTCCTTTGGCTGAAGTGAAGGCTGTGGGAACGTTGGTGGGTGCTCAGGGTGCTCTTACAGAGGGTGTTAGGGATACAAATATTGAGTGTAGCATGATGCTGGAAGGAATGAACAACTAACACAACAAGCATGATTTTATTAGCTCAGCCAGCAGGAAATACACTCTGGAGAGCCCTGGTTTGCAATGCCCCATCCATCCATCCATCCATCCATCCATCCATCCATCCATAGAAAGGTAACTCAGAAAGCATTAAGCCCCAAACCCAGTTGTGACTCCAGCCCTGTGGGATTTCAGCTAGTTTTGCCTCTACACAGTGGTTAGAAAATGGTTCATGCTAATCATCCAGATGGCAACCCCTTCCAAGACAAGTAATCAATAGAGTATAGCTGAATTTAGGCAGAAATGAGTCCCAAAGGTCCAGTTCACTGCAACAACTGTAGGTACAGGACAGCATGGGGTCAGAGGCCAGGGCTGCCAGAAGAGGGCTGATGGCTGAACACATGGCAGGTTTTCAGTAGATAACAAGGCTGATTGCAGTGTCTCAAAATCCAATAGCAGTCATGAGCATCATTACCAATGCCTATAATTGCCAATAATCCCCTGAAGATATTGTCCCATGACCACCTTGTCAACATGTTATTTGCATTGACTGGGGCCTGACCCTCCCAGTGCAAGTTAAATTCTAGAAAAATCTAGGCTGGTTGGGTTCTTTGGAGATGGTGTTGTCCAAGCCCAACTTGATGCAGGGTCATATTGTGTCAGGTTACTTGTCTTGTTTTAAACCAGTGCTGGCAAGCTTGAAACCAGATTGGCAGGGGTCCAAGTGTCTTGGCATGTCTTTGCCAGAGGCATGTATTGTTTAAACACCCAAAATACTCTTTGTTAAAGAAAGGTAAAAGGCTAAAGGGTGTCGCTATAGGACACGAAAGAACACAAACACAACACTGTTCTCAAGGTGAAGGAAAAAAGGGAAGTTTTATTTCTGACTCCAGTATTTATAGTTTTACAAAAGTGACAGCGGATTGGAGGGTGACAGTGACACCTCTCCAATGACACTGGTCAAACCAACAGTCTATCAACTCCTCCTCCGTAAAGGAGTGCAAAACAATGAGTTATTTACAGCAAGTGTGTGAGAAAGCTCACTACAAGAATGTCAACATCAAAAGGCTTAGAAAATCTTAAAAAACCAAGGTGACAAAAGGGTACATTTGTCTTGAATAAATAGTTTAGTTTGTTTTGTGGTTTGGTTTTTTGGGTTTTTTGGTTGGTTGGTTGGTTGGTTTTTTGTTTGTTTTCTTTTTTGTTTGTTTTGGTTTTTCTGTTGTTTTTTGCAAATATTACAGAAAGACTAAATAAGCAGGGGATTTCTGAAAATTAGCAAGTTACTGGTGACAGCTTCAAGATTATGTACTTTGTGCCTCTCTAACCTGGAGAAGTATATTCAAATAAAACGCAAGTTCTTTATATCTGTTTGAAAGTCACAGACGGCATGCAAAGATGTTTCAATCCTTTTAGTCCCTCTAACATACAAGGTTACTCTGCAGTGTCATGCCAGAAAGCTCCCAGAGTGTGACAGAAGTAGGGGTTTTTCTACTTGAATCACAAGCAGTTGAAGATGGGGAGGGAGGAGTACAGCATGGATTTGTATCTGCTTTTTTAAAAGATGTCATTCACTGGGGATTTGTATTTGCAAAGCAAAAGAAGGTTTTCATTCCTGTCCTTTTTTGATCCATCTTTAGGTTTTAACTTGTCATATCTCATTTCAAAGCATCTCTGTGGCCTTTTGTGACATGCTGATTTGTCAAGCAGAAGTTTTAGTGTTCCTGCTTCAAAACCTTCCTGAAATCTCTTGTTCTGGGTAGCAGCCACTCAGTACATCCCCTCCAGATACTCCAGTCAGTGTGTCAGGAGTACTTCTCCTCACAGTTGCTGGTTCTGTAATGTGAATGGCCTTACAGCTGTGCTGGTGTCATGGTTTAACCCCAACCAGCAGCCAAGCCCCACACAGCCCTATGTAAGCCCTGCTCACCAATAACAAAAACATCTCTATATTGCCAACCCTGTGTTCAACACAAACCCAAAACACAGCCCCAAACCAGCCACTGTGAAGAAAATCAGCTCTATCCCATCCAAAACCAGCACAGATGGTCAAAACTAAAAACTACAAACCAAAGAAATCTCAATCCCAGAGGAGGGAGGAGTCTCTTGTTAAGCTGCTGTTAATTATCAATGCCTCAATACCCTACACTTTTGCTTTTCCCATCTGCCTGATATCAAATCACAAGAGTGTGCAGTGTTTCATACAAATAATCACTTCTGCTGATAACTTTCCTCCCTGTGGACAGGAAAAGGGGAAGATTTTCTTGATTGAAGCCATGCCATGGCAAGATTTGAAGGCAGCCAAAGAGAAGACCTGACAGGGCCTTTCTTCAAAGCAAATGCCCTTAAAAGCACCAAGTGGGCTCTGACTGCAAAAGCCAGGCCTCATGAAATCATGAACCAGAACCATTTTCAAATGGAAAAAGCTCAGGAGTTGAGCAAGGAGAAAGTTTTAGAGGTTTGCAAACAAATTCCCCACCTTTTGTCTTGTCAAGTCAGGTTTTGACTTCTGTCAAAGCAGAACAAACATCAATGACTTCCTAAGCTGCAGAGCTCCTTCTACCCAGCCCCTTCTCTGCCTTGGAATGGACCACACTCCTCCAGCTCTCAGGGGCTGCCAGGCTGCTCTGTCCCCAGGCTTCTGTGGGTCCCTGGCCACCTTCCCTTGCTTGGCTACACCTTGTTGTTCCATGTCCTCCCTGCTGCAGAGCTGTGTGGCTCCTGGGGCAGTGCAGGCTGGGCCCTGCCTGGGGCACTCCCTCTGCCTGGGCTCAATGACTCTTCCCTCCAGTCTTGTATCAACTTCACACACTTTGATATTAGGCTTTAGTCAAATGCTAGAAGATAAAAATGAGGGAAAACTAAACAGAGATTCCTGACTTTATTAAACAATGTTGCATTAAATAAAAGCAAAGCTGTGCTCTAAAACAATTCATGGTCTGTTAACTTGGTAGCAATATCTTTTTGTGTTAAATGTTTTCATACACTTTCATACATTGACTTGCTGTTTTAATGCCAAAAAGAGTCCTGTCACATTCTGTCCAGCTCTGCAGAGGTCTGTGGAAGCCAAGGGGACAGCCCTGCTGCCTGTGGACTTGCATCACACAATCTGGTGGGGGTAGGCTGGGGGACGTGGAGGAAAGGATGAGCCCTGTCCATATTTATTCTTCATGTCTTGTCCAGGTATTCGAGTGCTGCATAACCCAGCACCTAAGTGTTGTGTGCTACCTGCAGCATCAGGTCAGATCCATCCCAGAAAACTCATAAAATGCCTTGTTCAGGTAGTCTCAGCAATGAAAATCATGAAAAACCTAGCAGCTTTGATATGCTTATTTTATGCATCACTGCCTGCTATAGTTTTACACAACTGTCCTCCTGCTTCAGAGCACTGGGAATGCTCTGACATACAAAGATTTTTCCTGCTCTTTGTAACATTTAAGGGGGAGAAAACTGTACCCAAGGTAGAAAATGACCTCATTTCTCCTTGAATACTGTCATGCCTTACCTGTGAAGTGATAGTGGTGGTTCTAGAACTGTGCTCTCACTGATTGTACTTTCCAGTAGGTGATATAACCACAATGTAAAGAGAGCAGGCAGCACCAGCACAAGTGGGAGTTCTCACCAGTATAACCAGCCCCGGCCATTATAACCAGTCTTCTCCAGCATAACTTTGCTCCCAGCAGATGCTGGGTGTTGTGGAGGGAGAGAAGCAGCTCCAGCACTGTGGTGGGCACAAAAGTCAGAGGCAAACATGCCAAGCTGTGCAGCAAAACCAGCTGGTTCCAAGGCTGTCCTTTACTCATCCTTTTCTGATGGAGGCTTTTTTTGAGCCAGGCCCAGCAGCAGGTGGGAGGCTGGGCAGCCAGAAGGAGACATCTACAGTACCCACACTGCTCTTCCTGAAGTGCAGGGGCAAAGAGATGCATCAAAGATGGGTACCAACTTTATTGCCACACACCCTACAGCGGAAAAATAACAATATTATAAAAAAAGAGAAAGATGGACTCACAGCATTCAGCTGACTTGGTGATGCCCCAGACAACTACTCTTGCACTTGAGCTCTTCCTCCATCAAATGACCCAACCTGGCCTTAGAAGCAGCATGTGCTGATAGCACCAGTGAAAGTCCCCAAACAAATCCACACAATAAAAAAGATTGGCAGCTTTATCTTTCACAGCATAAGGAACCAAGTACCATGCAGAGACAATGTTTATTCAGGTCATGCTTGTCACTCTCTGTCGATTCATACCAGAAAATTTTAAAACCTGAATACATGCCCCAAAAGATGAGTACATTTTTCCTCTCATATAATCATGGAAAATAAATTTCCAGCCTTAGCTGGAAAAGAGCTCTAACACTGTGGAGTTAAGCTGGCAAGAAGTCCCTCTTCTTGCTCCCTGCTCCTTACCCTAGTCACCTTTTGGGCATTGCTATTCCATTTGCTGTCTCCACAACCATATTTTAAAGTGTGTGGTCTTGTAATAATGCAAGTTCCATTCCCGCACAGCCAACACACAAAGCTGATTAATTCAGCCTTTCTGAAATTATGCACACTGCAACAATACAGTGTTTCACCCCTTAGACAGTGTTTTAGAAAAAGGTCACACTACATTCTCCCATCAACAGTAGTTTAGTAACTCTGAAAAAACTCCATGCCCACAGAAAATGTCAGGGGTCTCATCCAAGTGCCCTGAGCTTACAAGCCTGAGTTTAAAAATTAACTTGTACCTGAGCAGTTGTCAGTGCTTTAAGTAGTTACATTTATTATTTAAGGTTCAGCACAATTCAGGATGTTTTTAAAAAAGAGAATAGAGGAGAACAGCCACAACAGAGCAAGAGAAAGAAAATGCAGGGGAAAAATAAGGTTCCCTCAGTGCCCACTCAGCTTTTGGGACTACCTTCAGGGCTGGAGGCACACACATATGGCACCAGGGCATGGAGAATGGTGGTCCAAACAGCCAAATAAAATCTCTCCCCTCTTTGTCTCCTCTGCTCCCCTTGGCTCATCCCATCTGCAAGCCTTGGGCTGCACTCTCAAACACAGTGATCCTCCTGTCACCCTGACCTCTCTGTGCTGGTGGCTGGGAAGGGACAGAGACCATACCTGACTCATGATATTTGTGCACAACCACAGCATCACCGTCTCAGTGAGATGACAAAGTTATTATACCAAGCAGATTCACTAGAAAGTTGACTTATTTACAACTTTATATACAAAAAGGACAATAACGAGCCTACTTAATGATCATGAAACAGATTTAATGCCATTTAATTACTGCACCTGTATGAAAAGGCAGAAGGAAAAATATAATTAAACCCCAGAATTAGAAAGAACAGGAAAAACAGTCTAATAATAGCTACTTCACCAATAAACATAAAGGTTATAAGTGGAATCCCCAGAATTTCAAAGTCAAAATATATTTGTAAAAGTGAAAAGGTTAGAAGGCAGAAAAATAATAATCAGGCAGCAAAAGGTAAATAATCCATTAATCATGCACATCTGCCCAAGCGACTGAGCCAGCAGGATGCAGGAGCTGCGGGGCGGGGTGATCGGGCTGCGGAGCAGCGGGGCGGGGCCCGGCAGCATCCAGCGCATCCACTGCACCCAGGGCACCCACCGCATCCACCGCACCCAGCGCCCCC